>NC_051431.1:7827948-7852975 GCF_001649575.2 Kryptolebias marmoratus | reverse complement strand
TACTTTTAGATAGTTCAGTACTGTTAGTTTTAGTTTTAGCTTAGTTTAGTTCTGTACATTTAGTCATGCTTAGATCTATTTAGTTTAGCTTAGCTTATTTAGACAATTAGTTATCATTGTATCTTGTACCTGTCTGTAATTTTGTTTCTGTAATTTTGTTTCTGTAACTCTGTCTGTAATTTTGTTCTGTGTTGTAAAGCACTTTGAGTCGCCTCGTGCTGAAAAGTGCTATATAAATAAATGTACCTACCTACCTACCTACCTACTAATCGCTGGTCTGAGCGGTCCAAGACCAAATGGGATTACTGCCATCTTGAAACAATTCAAATCTCCAAAGTTTTATAGCAGTTCATGCAAACACTATGTCATAAGTCGCTGAAATATTACAGCAAGAATATTACAAAAGGTGCTCTAAGTGCTCCATGCTGCACCTAAAGTGCTACAGCTAACAGCTGCTGCTATTTGTGCTTGAAATATATTTATAGCATTCGGTGTAAATAAGTTAAATAATACGTGTACAGCGCTGTAGAGACTTTTTTTACAGCATTCACATAAACCCTTTATAAACATTTTGAGATTGGTCTTAATTAGACAATATTTCTATAAACTGAGGAAGTTCAAAAAGCTGTTAACATCAAAAATATTATTTATTCATAACCCTTTTATGGAACTTCACCTTAAAGAGAGCTTGCAATAAAACTGTGTTGGTTGTTTTTACATCTTTTTTTAAAGACCACACCAACTATGAGGTTTTTTAAAAGGCAGCAGTATTAAAAATTAAATCAACATTTACGAGTTGAATTGCAAGGGCAAATGCAAATAAATGGTGAACTATAAAAAATACACCAATACCAAAAATGTCAAACTGAGTAACACTGAAAACCTGACCTGATCTTTAATGTAAAAGAAATGCATACTAAAAAAATTTTTAGTATTGAAGAAAAATGTTAAGAATTGGTTTATTATTATTATCTTTTTGGAGCCATAGGAATGAAATGATAAAAATAGTTGTTTTCATCATAAATGTGTGATATAAAACTTTTTAAAAGTATATTTTTTTCCCATGAATGTTAAGTAATCGTGAATTCTGCATTTGTTAACATCAATTAAGCTGTTTTGTTTAAGATTATTTTTTAGGTTGAGTCAAATCTATGAGAATATAAATATAGGATATAGTATAAATATGTATAAAGGTCACAAATGCTTTTAGATCAAATAAATAATAAATTACCAACTATGAGCTGAAAGTCTCTCCCGAGCAGGATGATCCCAAACCATAATTCTTATTTTTGTCCCACAGTTAGTGCCATGAAATGCAATCGCACAGACGCACACATTAAAAAAAGACTTTTTAATCCTGAGTAAGTCCAGTCCTGACAAAGACCAGGTCATGTGTCCCTCTGCGTCCTCGCGGGGCTCGGAGCATTTTGTCAGCATGTGTCACAAATCCGCAGATTCAACATGACAGAGGCCTCCAACCCTGAGGTGAAAGGTTCTCTCTCTGCCACTCATTATTCCAAACGTTCCCTCTTCATGATGTATCGGGTCAAAAGGCCATGATATGTGTTAACCGCAATCCTAATTTTAATTAGACATTCTCAACTTGAAGTGTTTGACAAGACAGGACTAACACACAAAAAAAGACAAGAAAGTTGAGTCCCTATAGTTGGCTGTAAGTTCTGTAAATACAGCATTCTGCTTATTATTCTTCCCTCAGACGGAGAGACAATATGTAAATAATGGAAGACTTTTTTTTTCTATTCCCAGAGTACAAGAAGTGCGAGTTTTCATTAATCCTTATCTGATGACCCTTTACACTGACTTCAGGGCAACTACCCCTCCTCTACCCATTTCATGGACTCTTGACATCAGAAATACAAGGATTAACATTGTCTCCCTCGACGACGTGGAACCGGAATGAAAAGTAAACAAAAACATTTTCTCTGTCGAGCTTTCCGACACAGAAAACAAAGTGTCGTGTAATTTCCATGGGACTTTTCTTTAAGCCTCACCGGTTCAGCTGATTTATTTGTTTAAGTTTTAATACTGAGCGGGGCTTAGTGTGTGTGTTTTTGAAGGTGATAGCAATTGCAACTTTAAGCCCACTGGTGGGTCTTAAACTTTGGATTTAAATCCCAAAATATGGTTCTATTGTTTTGTGGGGGTTTTTTGTTTTGTTTTGTTTTTTTTTTTTGCATGAATGAAGTGCAACAGAAAGAGAAAAGCTCAAAAATAACAAGTCAAAAATGTCATAAAGACTGAAGAATTTATTCAATTTAATTTTTGCTGTTGTTGTTCTTCGGAGCCTAAGATTTACCACATATAATAAGGAATTAAATTCTACATCATTCTGCAAAGTTTTGGTTTTATTTAAGGGAGTAGTCTTTATTAAAGGAAGAACTGATGAAACCCCCTTTTTTTTTAATAAATAATACTCAAATGTTCAAAAGTAATTGGACAGAGATATAATGAAAATCAAACTCAAACAACTCCTTTGCCGTTAGAGCAAAAACCCAAATACATCAACACTCATCTCTCATCTCTCTCCAAAGATCTCACTGCGGAGCCAAGGGAGTAGAGAGGTTTGATGTGGCTGTCAGGTCGCTCTTTGGTTAGAAAAATAAAATATAAAAACACTAAATTTACCCAGAATTCATAGCCAAGTAGTCCCCATAGAGATCAAGAGTTAAAACATGTTTATATCCATTTAAATCTAAAACATGTTGGAGGTAAATGTCAGCATTGTGAGCCCAAGTAAAAAAAACGAGCAGGTCTCGTGGGTTTAAAGCTCCTAACGAGCCCTAAATTAAGATGGATTTATTCCTCATCCTCAAGGTCAAATTAACACAATCCAAAATAAAAGAGGCCACATTTTACAATGTGAATCAAGCTGTTGCTGCTTCAATGATACTCCTTAAAGTAACACGGAGCTTCAAAAACACAGAGCTTCAAAATGTCTTAAAGGTAATCATCGCAAAGTCTGAAAAATAAATTTAATAAAGTCAGAAACAAAATCTACACAATAGTTTCCTTGTATTGATGGTTATTGTGTCTTTAAATTAAAGATTTTAAGCAAAATTTATGACCAGATGCCAGCTAACATGTATGTTTGTTTACCAACGGAAACAGAAAGTGACTGAAAATATGAAAATAGATTAAACATTAACACAGACTATAGCCTAATGTAGGTCCATCAAACACAGGGTTTTCAGCGGATTCATCCAAGTGCTTTGTTTACATTGAGTGTAGACCCTCATTTCTGATACAAATATCAATATATCTGGAAAACTGCAAGAGTAAACTCCTTCAAACTGCACCGTGTGATATAGTTCAGAATAACGTTTTTTATGCTTGATTTTACAGTTTGCAGTGAGTCCCTTTAAAGTCCTAAATGAAACAAAAAACATAATTCAGTTCTCTTTCGCAGAGTATTATTTTGCAAAAGGTCCAGGGCATCTTTGAGATACACAGAATGTCCCAACAATATTTAGGAGAACTTTCTTAAATAGTCATATTCCTTTTTACATTTTTTTATTATTTTGGGCCTTTGCACTCTTTTAAGGTTATGTTTTGACATCTCGTCCCAACTGTTTCAATTAGTTTCCTAACTTCCTGGCCGATGTATGATCTCATTACCAAAGATTATGGGAGTTTGATTTATAAAATAGGTGGCGTATCAAAGAGGCCCGTTGGGTTTCTTTTCTCTTCATTTGCCTGCGAACAGCGCACAGCACCTGGGTTACTCCGACTTCCAAAAATGCGCACAAACTCGCAGCTGATCCCCAAAGTCACTGAAGAAACACAACACAAGGAGG
This sequence comes from Kryptolebias marmoratus, assembly GCF_001649575.2. NCBI lineage: Eukaryota > Metazoa > Chordata > Actinopteri > Cyprinodontiformes > Rivulidae > Kryptolebias > Kryptolebias marmoratus. The sequence continues at coordinate 7,849,160 of NC_051431.1, read as the reverse complement.
CAAATGGCTGCAATAACTGAGTGGCAGTTTTGGCAGCTGTTTCAGAACTCAAAGAATAAATTGGTTTGGCTAATAAAATAGGATTTATTGTAACAATGCAGACCCAATCTAAACACCCTCGTAGCTGCCAAATAACACTGTCTGGCGCTCAGTTTTTCATTAATCTGCACTGTTAGTTAGGTTCACTATGTGTGAGCGGCACCTCATAACAGAGGTAGCCTTCACAATGAATTTGTGAAATGAAAGAAAAAAAAACTGAACAGAAAGATCACTAAGCATCTAATGGATGCTGATTGAATTTTACAGTAGCTCTGGCCACATTATCAAACATGTGTGTGTATGTGTGTGTTGGTGTCATAACTCAGTGACAGACTTCTGTTTTGTAGGTATGTCAGGTTTAAATAGGGCTGCATCATTCAGTTGGTGTATTAGTTGGGGACAAAGCTCTGTTCAAAGCTGATGACAGATGTAATAATCCAGTAATTCAGTTTCAGCCTGTTTAATAGAAGCTACAGTATTTCAAATCATTTTTTTTTTCAAATCAGTAACTATAAAGGATTAAATTGGATTTATAAATAATTGAGTTGTCTTTTAGATTGTTTACTCTGTTGCGATCATCAGATGTGTGATTATCCAATAAGTGCACAAATGACTGACACAACATATACAATAATGTCTGCAGAGTGCTCTATTATATCAGTCTGTAAAGGCAAAAACATAGTGAATTGAATTATCTATAAATAAATTTAATCTGTCAGCTAAATGGCCACACAACACTTTTTAAATCTACATGCTTGGAGTAGAAAAAATATATATTTAGTGCCACAAAACCTTTTTTATTTGCATTTGTAAACTTAAAATGGGAAGATTTGTTGTTTAAAGAGTGTTTTTGAAAAATCTACAGAAAATGTGTGTAGGCTGGTGAAGTCTTCTTCAGAGTCTGGCCCTTTGGGCTTTTAAATGCGGAGGTGGAGCACACTGTGTGCACGTATAGATCGTATATATAAACCAAAATAAAAAGAAGATGAATTTTGATAGTTCTTTCGTTTTACTAGCAGTGAAAAGGAAACCTGACAATAATTTAAACTATTCTGAACGATTCTCATATTTGTAGGCGTTTTACTGTGTTTATCTCAGCTGTTCTTCATTGAGAAAAATATTTTAGATGGTGTGGTGTGAGCTGTTTTTAAGCAAATGCGCAAAGCATGTGTAGGGGGAGAAAAAAAAATTAGGAAACATTTTTTTATTTATATTGTCTGGTGGCTTTGTGCTCATAAGGATGTTAACATTTCTTCATCACCAACCATAAAGAACTTATAAAACAATATTATAGAATGTGAATTAGAAATCTTCTTTTTCTTTCGGCTGTTCCTTTTTCGGGGGTCACCACAGCGAGTCGTCCTCCATCTAACTGTCTTCTGTGTCCTCTGTCCTCACTCCAACTTCGTCCATCTCCTCTCTGTCTTTTTCCTGGCAGCTGCATCTCTAACATCCTTCTACCAATATACCCACTGTCCCTCCTCTGCACATGTCCAAACCATCTCAGTCTGGCCTCTCTAACTTTATCTCCCAGTCCTTCAACCTGTGCTGTACCTCTGATGACCTCATTCCTAATCCTGTCCATCCTCGTCACTCCCAAGGAGAACGAGGAATATCATGTAAATATTGTTTCTTTTTTCTGATGATAATGGTTTACAGTTATTAGGCACATTAGCAGTGGTAATTTGTTGTTGTAGTAATGTTTTAAAGTGTTTGTCCATACTTTATTAAAGGCCACCCTCTTGAAGCCCTCAAAAGAGAGACAAAGAGAGGCAGAGAAGCACTTGTAACTTTGGATCAATTTGAACCAAAGGCTGCAGGAGGGTTAAAGAAATAATCTCACCCACTTTTCATGCCAAAGTGTTGAACTAAGATCAACTAAGATCTGTTTGGGTCAAACACCTGGTACGTGTTGAAGATGATGCTCAGCTACTGCCACATCCATCTTTAGGTCAGTATTGGTAAATCTGACTAATTTATAGACATTTTTGGGTATACTGAGGTTGATTAGCTATCGTGGCCATCTTGATTTGGGTTGACTCCAATGATTAATTAGTTGTAGATGTCTAACCAGTGATTACTTTTTGAGCAGTTCATTAACATCCACACAGTGGTATATGAGATATTTTGCTAACAGACAAACAGGGTTGATGTCAACAGTTAATGCTAAAGTTTTAGGCAAGAGAAGTTTGTGCTGTCAATTAGTCTCAGCTACTACCACGCCAAATCTTCGCTAAATATCTGTAAAACTGACTGAGTTATAAACATTTTTGTGTTTTCTAAGATCATCTTCAATTGAATCGGCTCCAAAAGTTAATCAGTTGCAGATATACATCTAATAATTGCATTCTGAAAATTTCATTAGAACCCGTTTAGTGGTTAATGAGATATTTGCGCTCAGAAAGACACACGCACACACAGACGCAGGCAAAAACATTGTTGTCCTTCTGCCTTCGGGGGGGCGGGCTTCAAGAATACAATTGATAATCCAATGAAATACGAAAAGATCATTAATGCAAAACATCAGCACGGCTGACATCACGAGCACTCCTCTACTGATCCTGCAAATAGTGTCAGAATGTTGTCAAATTCTCCCGCCTCCAGCTCTCCTTTTGCTGCATTTTTCAGGAGAACTTGGCATGTTGTTAGGTGGGGGAAAAGGTTGTCCCTATAGGCTCAGAAAGCCATCTTTATGGATCAGACGCGCTGACAGCTATGTCAATATTTGTAAGGCCAATTTCAGCAGCGTGTGTGTGTGGGGGGGGGGGGTTCCCATTTATCGTGTCAGGAGCAAAATCAGCCCCAAAAGGCTACTCAGGTCTGTGACAGCTCTTTACCTGTGAAAGATGAAACCACTGATTTGTGATATCAAATTCTAAACATTTATTCAGCAAGTAGTAGGTGCACTGTGAGGTATCTTTTATGAGTTTTGGACATACAGCGTGAAGCAATCACACCCTAAAAATACAATTTTTTAAGTCATCTCTTTGGCTTTTGCACTGTAGCTTTCTTTAAACCCTTATGAGCTGCATTTTCTGGATCTCATTCTTTTTAAATCTGTGCTAAAATTGAAATTAAAACGCAAGCCAATAACAAACGGTTTTGCGTCCTTTCATTAATAAACTGCATTCATCCTTACACAACTCAATTAACATGTTTATTCACAAAAATTAGCGTGCCCACGTGAAACAAAGAGAGGTGCTTTTAGGTGGGCAGGTGAATGTCAAATGAGCAAAGGAGATGAAATAACGAGGTAAAACGTAAAAACAAATGAGTCATAATTTCCGAACATTTTCAATTTACTTTCTCCACAAGTCAGTGCTTCAAAGTGGGTTTCCTGAATAGCAATTTTCAAAACATTCAGCTTTGTTTTGTGAACCAAAACTGTGTTTTTATTGTGAATTAAAAAAGGCACAATGCATGAAGAAAAGCTTCTTTTTTTATTAAATATGTATATACTGACAGGGCTATTGAAAAATGAGTGCACGGCACGCAAGAGTAACATTTTGTTCATGCGTCTTTGCATAAAAAAGGGAAAAAACAGCTATTGAAATGCCTCTCAGATTAGACTGTTTACTGCTTTTCTGATTGTTCTGTTTTCGTTTCTGTATTTTCACTAAGAGTCTTTAAAAAGGCCGACACATATATACAACCACACACACACAAAGTTTAACTAATTATTCCTCGAGGTGTCCAGTTACGCTGACAGCATTCATTTTATCTCCCAGGTTATAGGACATTTATTGCTCACGCTTGTGTCTCACAGCAGAATAATGGAAGTGAATAAAATTCAGTTTGTGGCGCTCGTGAAGCTGATAATGACATCCAAACTCAGCAGCGGTGTGCCTGTTTAAAAAATATTGCTTCGGTAAATCTCCAGGCCATACTGTGAATCATTTTGTTTTGAAATATTTCATTCTTCTATGCTTTTAGTGGCAATATTTGCCATGTCTAAGCAAGAAAAGCGAGTACTGCAAACAGCTGACATCAAAATAAGATTCATGATTAAACGAAGTGACCTTTTGTGTGATTAGATGACATCCCAGCCAGTGTCCCAGCAAGTTGATTATATTCTAAAACCTGTTCTTGTACACATTTTACACCATCGCCCACAGCTGTAAGATGAAGCCGGGCGATAGTGTTTTTGCTTATGTATGTGTGCATGTGTCCGTACGTCTGTTAGCAAAATATCTCATCACCTGCGTGACAAATTTGAATGAAACTTGCAAAAAAGTAATCTTTAGATATACATCTACAACTGATTGGCTTTTGGAGTCAACCCGGTTCAAGATGGCTTCCACAGCTACGTAACCTCAGAAAACACAAAAATGCCTCTAATTCAGTCATTTTTATGGATATTGTGGTAAAATTTGGTGTGGTAGTAGCTGGGAGTCGTTCACAACACATACTTTAAGTGCCACTCATAAGCTTCAGCATTAGCTGTTGGAGTCAACCCAGTTTGTTAGCAAAATATCTCATAAAACACTGGGTGGATTGATGAGATCACACATAATGTTTGTTTAAGGTTTGATTAAAACAGATTCAACTCATTCCTCATAGACATTTCTCGACATAAGATGATCTTATTCTAAAACTCAGGCGTAAGAGTGACATCGTGTTTCACTTTTTTTCACTTTTTTTAGAAAAAATAAAATTACCCCAGGTTTAATCATTGGGAAACAATATTTTTCTTCAGAAGAGGTAGCTCTAATGGTACAAATATATGCAATGTTGCCGCTGTTAACGAGCAGTAATTAATGAATTAATTACTCAGTCCTTTCGACTGAGCTTTGAGTCTGTTCACTCCTCAGAAGATGGAAATGGGCCATTGCAAGTTGATGGTTCTGTTTGATATCAGGCAAGAAAAAAGGTGCAATTAGACTCGCAAAGTGTAGCGAGGAATATTAAAGAAGTAAAAGTCCCATTCATTAGAAAAAGTAGTCGGCATCACACAGCAGGTGCGCCTTTGCTTGAATGATCATTAGATTTCTTGTTTGAATCATCTGTTAAGGAAGAAAAAAGGAAATACTCATCAAAAAATATTAAGTTTAAGATCTGTTTCAAAGCCAAAGTTAAAAACATGAAAGCCCTAATGCTATAAACATTCATTTTTATATCAAACAATTTTGCGCTCCTTTATTTGCTTGCAGTCTGGTTTGAATGTTAGACTTCTGCTTTTACCTCCCAATGGCAGCCTTTACGAACTGAAAATTTAAGGCACCTGATTTCCCAAAAGAGTTATAAAAACGCAATTAAAAACAAACTCAAAATATTGAAGCTGGCGGCGTAACATCACTCTGTGGAATCTAACAGATAACTGTAAAATGTACTTGGGAAAATATTAATATGGGGATGTCCTAAAGCAGCTTGTTTAATACTGCTTCATTGTGGCTGCTTTTCAGGAAGCTCTACATGAATGTTTTTTAGACTCACTTTCCAATTACATGTAATAATTTGCAGAACAATATATTCCATTCTCAGTGTATCTGATCTTTTGTGTTTTCCTTCATCTTGTCTTCTATGTCCATTGCTTTATCTCTTGTAATACACGGTTTATTCATAAAAGAAAAAAATCTTCCAGAATCCTCAGGGATCGATGCACTGCTGCTTGTGACACCAGATCCTCTGCTTTGTTCTTTATCAGGATAACTCAGGGTATACAACATAGCATGGGACAGCAGCAGGCCGTCTGTCTTTAAACGCAGCGTAAGCCCGCAGTCTTGAGGGTGTGTTGTTGATTCCAGAACTGACAGGCATGAAAGAGGGGGATTTAAAAGTTGACCCAAACATCGCTCCACCTGACTTTGAAGGCTGAGTGTAAGGCCCGGCATCACCCTGTCCCGCCACCTTGCTTTCGCCGTAAAGCCTCCAGCAGACGTGTCCACAAGTTCGAAATGAGACATGTGCTATCTGCTTATCCGCGCTGGTTATGTTCCCTGTGTGTTGCAGAGGTGTCGCCTCGGATGGGATAACCTGCCCAAAGGAGGCGGACCGATAAATTCTCCCCCCCCAACCTCACAGCAGAAACTTCAAACCTCAGTCCAAAAAACACACACAGGTCACCGCAAAATGGCCAAATCAGGACTTCAATTAGGCAAAAAGGATGAGTGTTAGATGAGGCTACTGCTGGCTTCAGGAGATATTCCCAAAACACAGCCCGCATTATCTCCTCCTCTGCAGACACACATGCATCGCCTGCAGCTTTGCAGCAAACACTCAGCTGGCAGTGGACCTTCTTGTTAATTATAGCTCTTCAGAGTGATGCTGCACATTAACTTCATTTTCCCACATTAATGATAGTCATAAAGCATTCCTTGGCCTCTCCTTCTCTATTTCCAGAATGTTTGATTTTATTAGGCAAACACGGAGCACAATGGCTTGTAAATAACGATGTTATGATGGAGCTCTGGGTTGTCAGCTGAATGAAAGCCATGAAGTCGGGAAGGCGGTAAACAAAAGCACCTTGAGTCCAGGCGTCAGTGTTTCCTCTCTTTTCCTGGAGACGTGAAAGTCAGCTGAAGGAAGAATAGACAAAGAGTCACTCCAGGAGAAGCAACAACTAACAGTGGACTTTTCTCACTTCCAGCTCTGCTTGAAGAGTTTCAGGACAGTCCTGAGCTCCGAAAATGACCAAAGAGATGACAGCATGATGTGTGACACAGAAATGCTCTCTTTGTGTCCTTCAACCCAGATGTTTGAGCGAGAGCAACAGTTAACAGACTTTCCACCAAATAATTTTAGTTTCATGAGTTCTAATTGTGATTTTCACTACAAACACTTAAATCTATTTGTGAAGAAAGTGGAGAGCTGCCCCTTGTGGTGGCAGAAGGATATTGCAACTTAACTCAATAACTTTACAAAAGCAGCAGCTGCAAAAAAAAAAAAAAAATCATTCTTTCAAGAGCAGAAAGGCTAAAAAAAAACATTGTTAGCTGTAGCATTGTTATACAGAGGAAGGAATCTATCCAAGTAGAATCTGAATTTCCACTTTTTGTTCTACTTACATACAAGCTAGCATTAGCATTGTGGCCCAGCTAGCTGCTGCCATCAACATTATCAGACGAAGTGTTTCTGCCTTCTCCGGCTGTTCGGAGCTGAAGCCAAAATGTTTGTTATTTTGTGAGCTGCCATGATTTATCTCTGAAGCCATCATCTGCAAACTATAAACATGGGGCTAAACACACCCTTCCACCAGGGGCTGCTTGTCCTGTGTAGCTTCAACTTCCAGCTTCTGGTCCAGTCTCTAGTTTCAGTGCGTCTCGATGCCACTACAGTACAGGAAGTTAAAAAAGTAATATTTTTTTTAAACTCCCATGAGCCATCGCTTCAAAACTAAGGGAATGACTCGTGGGACTGTTTATGATTCATTAGGTTTTGCTTTGTGGCAACTATTTAGGTAGATCATCATTAAAGAGTGTGTTATGTAATTTTAATATTGATCTCGGGGAGTAAGTTGCTTCAATTCTGGCAATTAGTTGCCACAGATTTATGCAGGTGTACTGCATGGAAAGGTGTCTGAGAGCATTCATTATGTGTGTGACAAATAATTTTGGTCTGATACAGAAGAGTTTTTGCTTTTATTGTGCTACATTGAGTGTAAATATTTCGATTATTGTATTTAATGCCGTGTTATATTTTGAATTTACTGGATTGTCAAGTAGCATACATTACATTATTAAACTTTCAATCATTCTTGGTAAACTTCTTATTCACAAAGCAAAATGGTCTGGTGCTAAATCCTGTTTTCATCTTTGTGCTGCTGAACTCAGACCTTAAAGCATCTGTGTCAAATGTGAAGAAATAAAAAAGCATCAAGAATTCTAAATGTTTTAAAAGAACTGCACTTACCATTTGGAATAAAATAAAACTCTTGAAACTCATTTGTTCTGGCTTGTTCAGTTCAACGTTGTACAGATTTGTACCTTGGTGACAGTATTTTTGTACCTATTGTGTGTACTTGTTTGTAAATAGAGTAAAAAAAAGTATGAAAAATGCTAAAATTACTTAAAAATACCTCCGATGTGGCCTTCCTTCTTATACATATATTTTAGACATCTTATTACCATGATTATTGCAAAATTCCTTTTTAAATTATACACTCTTGTTTTAAAGAGCAAACGTAACCAAAACTTTAATTTACACAAAAGCTCCTTTTCTATATAAAATCATGCTTTTCTTCAACGGCTTTGTTTTCAACCCATTTATTGCTTCCACATGACTGACGGAATGGCTTCCCCAGCTTCAGTTCCATCTTCGAGGGGTCGGTAAAAAGATGTCAAAATATCATCTGCAGCAGGAAGTGTTGTAAAGCAGCCTGTGCAGAACTCTGTCAGTTCCTGAGACAGTACTGTCTCTCCCTCTGACACCCCCTTTTTCATCTTTTGGCTTGAAACAAGAGAGCGCTCGACTGGGTGAGTAAATAAGCTTTTGCTTTAGAAGGCAAACGGTATGGAATAAAAAAAAAATGTTTGTATAAATGGAGTGTTGTGTAGATGCAATAAAAATTACTTTGTTGCTGTGGTGCATAACCCTGAGAATCGAGAGGGCTGGAACACTGAGACTTATTGTACTGCAGCAGTGCCCAAGGCTACGGCCTCCCCTCGAGGGGTCTGCTCTGCCAAGCCTACTTTACATGGAGATATAATCTGTGCCTTGGACAGAAACATCGAAATAATCAATTCTTTGTTTTATTTTCCAAGAAGAATTTGAGCATAAATTCTAATAAACAAGTTTTAATGCATGAGCTGCACTTGTACTCCCATCGCACATGAGGAGATTATGTTCAGCACTCGCTGAAGAGACATTTTGAGGGAACACAGAATAAAAATGTAAAAAGGAGAGAGCTAAAAGTGCATTTCCACACCGAGGAATTTGATAAATATAGAGACTGAGGGGTGTGCAGAGGTAAGGAAGAACAGAGGAAGGAAGTCAGTTGGTTCGAACTAAAGCAGGATCTTTCTGCAGCCACGGACAGGCACGTGCAGAAACTTTCAAAAGAGTGCAGCAGAGGTCACGCACTCGTGCCTTAAGGGAACTCATCCAGCATTTGTTAACAATTAAAGAATGAAGTCCTGAACATTAAAAAGTAAAGACAAAAAGAGGAAGGAAAGGAGAGGCTCAGAAGACCCAGTTACATAACTAAAAAGCCTGTCCAAATCCTACTCCACAGGGACTATTAAAAATGTCTCCGCACAGAGCCTGGAGAGGACAGCAAAGTGGTGGAAAAGTGAGGAGGGAAGAGAAGATGGTTAGAGGAGGCAGATGGAGTCATGATGCACAAGAATCTAAAAACTCGAGAGGTGTATACAGCACTGACATAACAACAAATTACAGTTCACGATGTTCTGACTTTAGTTTAGAGAGACATTGCATCTCCAGAGGAAAGAAACTTGACAGAAACATTGAAATTTTCAAAACTGTTTTGGACTCTGATATAGACTCTCCTTGGACTGCCTAAACATTTGTCATCTTGACACTTGAATAAACTCTGAGACAAAAAACTGCTCCTAATTGTTGATGATAAAGCAACCTTTATTCAAAACCACAGGTCGTTGGATTAAAACAAACCCAGACAAGGTCACCCACACCTGAACGTACCCAACAAAGACCAGCAGATCTTAAAGCGGGGCGGCGGCGGGGGAGGCGGCGGGGGGTGTCACTTCTTTTGTGAGATTTACAAAAAAAAAAAGCAACATGAAACTTCAAAGTTATTTTGATATTGGAAAACCAGACCAGAATGGTAATTTCAGTGACATGCTGAACCTTTGATGTCTTTCTTTTATTTATTTTTTTTCCTTCTTTAAAGTAATGAGTATGTAAAAAAATATTCTACCACCACCATTCGGAATGTCCTCATGGTGCTGAATCCTTTTCCTTAAAAACAAGATAATTTTTTTTTTTTTTAAATGAACGGATCTGTGTGTAAGTCAGGTGTGAACACGCGATCAGATCAACAAGGAAGAAATATTTGATCAGATCTGTTTTCCATGAAAACGATAAAGCAACAAACATCACAATTGAAGACTTAGTTTACCACTCTTTGATTTGAAACTCACTGACAAGAAAAAAAAAAAAACACAAACACCCTACATGATCTGATAACCAAGTGCTTGAAAAGACAAAATGACTTTTAGCTATAAACACATTTAATTGAATTAGGAAAAACAAAAATTTTGTATCTTCAATTTTAACATTGATTGCTTTGATTTAAGCAACAATAACTAATTTTAATTACAATGATTGTAAGCATCAACCACCTGCCAGACATTTTGACCCCTCAATAATCCTTCAAAGAACTTGGGAAACCTTACAGGTAAAAACTTGAATCATAGGCTTGCTGTATCACTAAGTATTACACAAAGTCAACGATGCAACTAAGACCAGAAATATAGGGTGAAGGGGGGGGGGTGAAAATTGGGACTGGGCATTCTCATGCACATAAGCAAATACCCAGTGGCCCACAGAGGAAACAAGACCCATGAATCATGAGAAAACACACTGATTATTCACATTCACCCCAGCAGGGCCCCAGGGGGGCTCCTGCTGTACATTTGTCTCCTTGGCGTCAGGGCCGCGGGCTTCCCCACGCTCAGCATAACCTCCGGTCCAAACACGGAGCTCCGGCAGTGAAACGAACAAACCAGCACACTGGGCAAGGCCAGAGCTACGGCACTGCTGACAACAACAGTTCCTAATGATTTGCAAATATCCTTCTTTAAAAAAAAATGCTTCAAAATAACTAAATTAAAATTAAAAAAAAATCTTCTCACAGGCTGGAAATGTAGGGCCGATACAAAAACACTGAATGATATTTTTTACTCACTGCAGCAGCTGTAATGTCAGACTGGCACCACTGCTTCTTTTTTTTTCTCCCCTCCCATCCACAAAATGACGGGGCATAAAAGCACACACCAGCAGGTGAGAATTAACTCATTTGAGGAAAACTCTGGTCAACACCATGCAGAGCTATCCTCAAGACTGCATACACCACTGCATATCCCAGCAGCTGAAGTAAGTCGCACACAGCATGCATGGTAATATATTTTCTTGCTATTATGCAAAGTGGTAAAGTGTTTGACCATGTAGCATTTGATCTTAAAAAGCATTCGCTGGGGGATGTAGAGCCAAAAGCTGAACTACAACTTGCCTCAGGTGCTCAATCTTATTAACAGTCACACTCGGAATCTAATTTAAATGCATCTTCACAGCCGACATGTAAACTTATGATATTTCCTGGTACTGAGAGAGAAAATGTCAACCCAATAAACACCTTAATAAAACAAATGAGCATTCCAATGTAGCAATCAATTGCTGCGTTTTACCAACATGTGCACTGCCTTGTATAATTAAGGGCAACAAGCTCTTCCTGTGTAACTTAGACACACAGATTCCCACTGAAGTGTGCTATATAAGCACTTTCAGTGTTCTGGTACATCTTATTCTGTGGTTTTATGGTAATAGGATTGATACTTTTTGTGCGTGTTCTCTATGCTTAGCAACACAATGTTCTCATTTTAAGTGCTGATAACATTGTAAGAGAGATTATGATTTAATATTAAAAAATAAATAAATAAAGCCCTTTCTTTTTATTTTAGAAAAATGACTCAAATAACAGAGGAGTGTTAATATATTATACAGGAAAATAGCCAATCCTTTGAGGTGGATTAGTCTCTTTGTGGGCTCCTGTTGACTGTCTAAAAGACAACTCTTGATGCTTTGTGTGTGCTGGCCTCTTCACAATACTGCTTTCATTTCAAAAAGTAATGAGTTTTTACAGCTTTTAGGTATGTAAATTAGTTCAACAAGTGACAATACAAACTATAATAATAAGTCTAGTTTTAATAAGGATAACAGTAATATTAGATAATAATCTTGAAGAAATGAGACGGTGCCTGTCACTTGATGCATTTAGCTGTTAGAACTACTGACGTTAATAAAAATGGACAGACCCATCGAAGTGTGTGTGTGTGTGTGTATGTGTGGCCATGTATTTAATACATTGTGGGGACAATTTTCCTAACATATACTACCTTGTGAGGACCAACTGCTCCTTGTGGGAACCAAAGCCTGGTCCCCACGAGGAGAAATGATGTTTTTGGGTTAGGGGTTAGGTTTAGGACTAAGGTGTAAATTGAGTTTAGGGTTAGGTATGTACTGGTAATGGTTAGGGTTAGGGTAAGGGTCAGGGTTAGGCTGTAGTTAGGGTGTAGAAATGAATGGAAGTCAATGGATAGTCCCTGCACAGATAGAGAGACATAACATGGGTGTGTGTGTGTGTGTGTGTGTGTGGAGTGGAAGGGAGGAGTGGTGGGGCTATTCCATTATGGCATCAACTTCCAATCCACTCAAGTTATAATACATCTCGATGGTCTCAGAGCATGCATTAGAGATCACTATCATCCACCACCACCCAAAACGTTATCTCAACGCTTTTAAAATTCACAGAATTATAGCCATTTTTGTGACTGCCGATGTAGCTATGGTGGCCATCTTTATGTTCAAACAAAGAATTTACCAATTTGTTTGCACTCAAAATACGTGTTGGGGATTAGTGTCAGCTATTACCACGCCAAAGTTTAGTTCGGCATCTCTAAAACTGACCGAGTCGTAGCATTTGGCATTTTAAACAAGAACTTGGATTTATTAGTACTCAGAGTACACTATGTTACCAAAAGTATTCACTCGGCTCCCATCACACGCATATGAACTTGAGTGACATCCCATTCTTGATCCACAGGGTTTGATTTGATGCTGGCCCGCCCTTTGCAGCAAAAACAGCTAATCAGTCGTAGAGGCAGCTGCAATTCTTACCTTCTGAGAGTTTCAATAAAAACAGTTCAGTGGTTCATGAGATATTTTAACAGAATTTGAAGGATTCTCCATTCTTTCCTATGGGGTTTTGTTTACGGCAAATGACATTGCAATGGTAACCCAAAGAACTACTAAAAGTAATAGCAGACATCCCGCAGCCAAGCCACTCGTTTGGATGTACAGTATGATATATATTGTGTGGGTGCACTCTTCCATTCAAGCAGCATCAACGTTCATAGAGATATAAACTTGTTTACAGGTAAAAATAATAGGTACCGCCATTGAAATGCATGGCTTCCGTTCCTATGGCAGGCACCTATTATAATTTAACGGTGCGACTTTCCATAATTTTGCAGTTAATAAAAATCCTTCCGAGTCCCAGAAGGCTTCGTTGGAAAAAAGGCATTTAGGGATTTTCAAGTATTGGATTGTGACATTGTCCTCACTTATGCCTCACATATAAGTACTCTGTCTGAGAGGCTCTGAGGCATTATCTGAAATCAAGGTATAAGTTCACAGTATAAGTTCGAGGCGTTCTTTAATAAAGTACAACCTGAAAAAAAGAGATTTCCAGTCTTGCTTCATTTGTCTTCCCTTTAGTGTGGAACCTTTAAATATTTAAAGTACTTGGAGGATGACCCCAGACAAACTGGCTGCAATTAAATGAACACTAATAATCAATCATCCCAGTCAGAGCTACAACAGCCACCTCATTCTAATTGATCCGAGTGTACTTTCAAATCACACAAGAGGCTGCTTAAACCTTTTAATGATCTGTTTGTTTCTCTCCTTCATTTCTTCCTGAGTATTTGCACCAAATGTTTGTAAGATAACACGATGTGACATGATGCCTCCAAACTTGTGACTCCTCCTCGTTAGCGGCAAGCAAATCGGCTTCTTAATTGGCGATGCTTTTCCGACATTGTCACAAGCAATCGGCAATTAAATTGTTGCTGCTTTTAATAACTTTCAGCGCAGTGTCACACGCCTGCAGGTAAAAACTCGACCTTTTTAGTCTTCTGCTCTTGGAAGAGGAAAACGCATCAGTTTTACTGTAATTTGTGCAAAACGTTAGTTCCAAAATATCAAGCTGGGGGAGGTTAATGATGTTTTACTCCAACACCTCATTTTTGGGAAGCGTGAGATCTGTAGTGGGGATTCTGATCAGTTTTCCTTGGAATTGCCAACATTAACATCACTTAATACAAAACAAAATCTCCTCTTGGTCCACTGTTCAGCTAACAGAACGTAAGAACCACATCCCTGGTTTCTAAAACTAGAATTTAGAAGCATAAAAATGCAACAAATTTATATTTATATTCTAGCATTTTACAGTATAATACCAAAGGATTCTGATGGTGGTTTCAGAGTATAACTTCTCAAAGGAACCAAACAAAATAAAGAACATGTGACCTGGGTCACTGGATCATCTGGATTCTTTTAAAGAGGGATTGTTTCAGGGAACCTTGTAGCAGTGATGTTCTGAGGCTTTTGTGGTGTGATTGTAGCTCAGCAGGAAGACAACTGGAAGGTCAGAGGGTTGATCCCTGCCTGTTTCGGTAAATAAAGAGAAGGCAGCGCTGTTTTTTCAGTACCGCTTTCCTTCACAGGCTGCCGTTGGGGTGCACAAGTCCTCCTGATGCATCACATCACAGTAAGGCGGGTCATTAGAGATAATTGTACATTTTGACCACTTTAACAGATTCATCTAACACTTACAAAACGGTGGCAACAAATTAAATGCAATTCAGCAAAGCATATATGAGGTTTTTTTTTTTTTTTGCAACATAACAAATTTATGAGATATTTTTGAAAAAACTTAAGCAGTTTAATCATTTTGATGAAAACTTGTAAACAGATGAGCTTATTTGATTCGTAAACATGTTATATAAATAGATCTTGTTTTGGTTACAGATGTAGAATATGTCAAATGTAAATTTCAAAAAAAAAAAAAAAAAAGCATTTCAGTTGGTGGAACATTTGACAGTTTTCCTCTGCTGTACGTAGGACTTTTTTCATTAAAAGCCTTGTATTACTTGAAGGAATGCACATCACCTGCTGCCTTTCATAGCATTAAAGCCATTTTGGTTGAATCTTGAAAATAAAGAGATGCTTGGAGTACGGGCTGTGAATGACTCTCAGCTACTACCAAACTGTAGCTCAATGGATGCAAAACGGAGAGTTAGAGCTGATTTTGTTTTGGGTAATGACTCCAAAAGCTGACAAGTTGTACATGAACATCCAATAATACTTTGTAAGGTTTTTATTAGAACCATTCAGTGGTATGTGCACACCGAGACAGACGTGGGCATAAACATGATTGCCACTGATAATAAAACATCAGTTCCTCTTGTATCATATGTGATCAGACTATCTGCTCCTCATTAATACAACCTGGGGAATTAATGGGTTAAAGGAGAGGCAAACTTTGTCTTGACCTCATGATGTACCCGAGCTGTGACATAAAATATGTAGACAGAGCAAGACCCAGGAAGTCACAGAAGCCAAAAATAAAAAAAAAACACACACTGGGGGGAGTCGATCACAGACGAGTTAAATCAATATCTCCAAATATGGCTCACACCAAAGGGAAAAAAAGACAAGAAAATGGAGGTTTTAAGACAGGTCTAATCTATTTCAGCACACTGCATGCAGCGCATGCGGCGCACAGCAGAAACAAGACGTTATCACAAGAACGCTGGGAAGGTGCAGTCTTGCTGGTGTTCTGCTTTAATACAACAACAAAGTCAAGTTTCCAGAGAAACCTGAGGAGGAACGGGGCTTTGTGTGTCACTCTTTAGATAAATCTGAAATCACTGCACCTCAGCAAGTCTTCTTGGTTTTTTTTTTTTAAGATGTTGTAAAGCGTCCACAATAATCAAATCCTCCTTTGACTAAATGCCAAATATAAAACACAAACCACAAATCTAGATTACAAATGTCTTTATTTTTAGTTGTTACACACACAAAAAAAACTGCAAGACATCTACTTTAATAGAGTATAGTGCATTTTTCCTTTAGGTCTGCACTGTGTGTGTGTGTTTGCAAGAAGGCGCCAAAAAAGAAAAAGAAAAAAAAAAAAAAGAGAGCGTAAATGTTCTTATCAGGGATGTGCAGGTCCGGCCCAGGCATTTTAAAAGAGCGTCAGAGGGTGAAAGAGTGCTAGTGACTGTGCTGGTCTTCTGCTTAAAGGCAGCCACCCACCACCCCCACAAGACCACAGTACGAACACAAAAAAAAAACCTGGCCAACTTAAAACACAAAGTGATCATTTCTTTTTACGGCTTACTGACCCGCTCTCTTCTCTGCTTCTTTAAATAAACAGAAAGGGGACCAAAAAAATAAAGAAATAAATTGCTCTCAGAAGAAAAGAACAAAAAAAAAAAAAAAAAACACCACAATGCATCATTTCACTAAGAAAAAGTTGGTCACTTTAGCAATATTATTTTGGGAAAAGAAAAAAAATAAACACAACACCCAAAAGCTTTAATTGTGAAAAAGTGTAATCCATTCATAACAGCTCATTAGCTGAACAAGATAAAGAAAACAAACTCTACAAAAAGGTCAAGTTTTTACTTGGCGGCCAGGCCCCGAATGTTTACCATCAGCCTCCTGATGTACTCTATGTGATCGACAGGAGCCACGCTGAGCACGGTGGCTTTAATCCTCGATTCATCCTGTCAAACCACAAGAAAAGTCATTTGTATTAAAATCTGTCTTTTTACTACAGTGAAACTAAAATTGTCACAAAGACGAGACAATTTCTTGTTTAATAATGAGGTACTCTTTACACCCACGTCAGTAAAGAGCATTCAGGTTGTCATATTAACCGTGTGCGGAAGGATTTCCTACAAGATACAAACCGAACAAATGAAATCCATCCGACTTTATTACTCAGGTATATAAAATGTTAGCAACGGCAGAGGAGGAACAAGTGTCTTCCATTCTGTACAAGACATTTAGATGAGGTTTGTGTGGTGTGATGGCATTTAGCTTCCACAGCTGTCTAGACATGTGGAGGTTATTTCTCTCGGGGCCATTCATCCCTGCATTTAAACGGAGGTTACACTCAATTCTTCTTCATTTAATCTTTGCTGCTGAAGCGGCTGAAATGCAACTGATCTTCCTGTGGGCCGGTGCCTGCTCTCTTTAAGATGTGTCATACACTTTGTTTGTTTTGTATGAAGAGAAATAGAAACATTACAAGAATGAAAAACACTTTGAATAAACTGGAACCTAAAGCCCCATTTAGGACCTACATGCCACTGCTCAGCCTGCTGATTCGAAACTCATTAAATCCCATTTTAGCAAAGAGAGAAGGAAAACCAGATATATAACAGAATAGAATTGCTCTACATGTTTTAAAACATTATTTTGGTTTTTTGTTTGTAATAAATATTCGTCTTCCTCCCGAATGAAACTCCTGACACCCAGGTCATTGGATGGAAAGCAGCAGCAAGTGATGAAAATGCATCAAAACCTACAGTGAGTACAACTTTTCCTTTAAGTGGTACTCACACGGAAAAAAAGACTCAATTTAATCATTATTTACTTTGAATAAAACCCTATTTGCACAAAGGGAAATAGTGTGGCGTCTTTAGAGTAATGTTTTAAGAATTGTAAATGTAACCTTGTGTCTTTTATTGGAGACCGTAATCATTTATGTTGTTATGCAGCCTATAACAAGATCCGAACAGCACAGGAGTCTGAGCACAAATGTGAGTGATAGCATGCTGTAATTGGTTACTCCCTGCACACTCCGGCTGTACACTAACCCTGAAAATAGATTTTGATCGCCTGACATTGCTGTAGACTGTGCGTAGTTTTAATTTAAATTTTAATACGGGAGCAGCAACAAAAGCCAATAAATATTTTACATGATCGATCCAAATATGACTAAATTTAGACGGGAGGTGCACAGTCATTCTCTGCTACATATAGAAGTTTACGTAGAAATTCTGTTCGGCACTTTATCTGCAGTCTTCTTTTAGACCAAAATAAAATTGACAACATCGACAAATATTTTGCTTTGTTTAACAAGCACTCAAGACTAAAAGATACTGAATTTACAGTGAGGTCAAAACAGGATCTGAAAAGGAGTTTTGGTCTGATGGCACAGCAAATTAGCTGCATTTTTTTCTTTTTCCTTAATGCAATATGTGAACTACTTGTTATTTTAGTGAATCAAATCTGAAAAATCAAAGTACTTTATTAGGAAAATACCTAGCATTTTTTTCCCCCCTGTTAGATATTGGTGTCAGTTTTACAGTTTAACTTTAGGGGCCTTCTTTGACCCACATCAGGCACACACAACACTCCACATATGAGTGATGGTCACAGCAGATAACTCGTAGTTTCGAGGGGGCGAAAACAAACTGAAAGAGGAGCTGCAGGTGTCTCTGTTGAAGTAATATGGGGTGTGGATGCAGGGGCCAATACATGCTTGTAAACAGTGCCACTGGCAGTTAGGATGCTGAGCCGACTGTGACAGACACAGTGGCCTCTTCTGTGTGTGCAAGGCGGATGCTGCCTCTGGCTTGGCTCCAAACTTCCTGCTCAGAGTCCCAGCCCAATCAATTCTTTTACGTTTCCCTCAAAACAAACCTCTATTTGTGTGGCCTACAGGAAAGAGTGACCGCTGCTAAGCTGTGTATGCATCCTTCACAAAGCCGCTAAAGCCCAGCAGCATTTTGGGACGAACGCCTTTTATATGAGGTTCTGTCAGCGCAAAAAGGAGGCCTAGGTAGTTAAGGAAATGAATAGGACATTTTCAAAGCAATGCAGTTTGTTCCAGGTGTATTTTCACCTTACAAATTAAGGTTAAGGGAACATATCCTAATTTTTTCCCCACTTTCTCTCTATAATCTGTTAAGCGAACTTATGCAACCATTCATTCATGTATGTGCTTGTATTTGTACAAAAATTATCACCACTCCTGTTTTTACTTACGTTATACGTTTCCAGCTTCACTCTGTTGTGGAAGATTAAAGTGTTGAAGTTTGCTTTCTGGAAGACCTCGTCGAACGCAGATTCATTCTGAATTATAGACGAATAAAACAACATTTTTCTCAATCAAATGGCACCACATTCATGCAGAGTGAAAAGTCTGTTTTATCATTTTCTAAACAAACTGCTGGGACTTCTATAAAGTATGCCTCTAAAAACACAAAACAAACAAAAAAAAAGGCACAGCATGTTTCTTTTTCTTTTGCATTTGTTTATGCAAGCACGCGTATGTATATTTAAGAGCAGCAAAGTTGGAGTTTTATTGCCAGAACTGGTCATTTCTCGAAGCAACTATTAAATTCTGGAAGGAGAGCCTCACCGAGTCCTTGAGCTGCCCCAGGTATGCTGCGTTCTGGCCCAGAATGGCCTCTGCGCTCTCCTGGAAGCAAGTCACCCACTGGTTGTCCCCATAATCCGCAATGTTGGCCTGACAAACAACGCAAAAGGGTTAAAAAGGTGGCAACAGCAAATAGATATAACATGTAACTGCATAGTGACTATAATTGTTTGATTTTTTTTTTAAAGTGTGATGTTTTTTTTTGATAAAACAACAAATGGACAGCCTAAATCCTGCTGCTGAGTTTGGCAAAACACACAATATTGCTGTTGGTTTACACGTACACACAGACAGTGTGGAAGCAGATTCACAGCTTATTCTTCAGCTTGTGAAAAACAATATGTCAACTGGGGAGAGGTACAAAACAAAAGCTACTTATTTCAGATGTCTGGTTTTTATGGTTTTCCTACTGACTGAGTTTATGTGATTCACTCTTTCTTTTTAAAGAGAAAGGTTGTTTGTACACAGGGTGAGAAAAATGACTGTTCGTGTGCGCACACACACACACATTCAGAAATAATGGCACAGTGTTAAAATGTGCAACATTTAACCCAACAAAGCCTAAAGACAATCTAAAATTTCTCTGCGTTACATTATGTCTGACATCTTTAAAAATAACTGCAGAACGCAGTTTGAGGCTAAGTTGTAAAACAAACAGCAGGCCATATGGGGAAAGAGGGGAGTTGGCTTGAAGGACAATGTTCTGTACAGAACGGCATAAGCATGATGTCTCCGTACCAAACTCATTTGAAGAACAAAAACAGGCATTTAAAGTATGTGCATTTGTGTCAGTGGAGATGGAGAACAGGTAAAAAGAGCTTTAGGGAAATCACTGCTGAGTCACTTACAGATAGGATGAGGCGGTATTTGAAGTTGGGAAACTCTTTATCACACTTCTCACAGCGGAACATGCCATTCTGCTGGTCAATCACTTTTTTGTTACAGTCTTGGCTTGGGCAGGCCTGATAAAGGCAGTTCTCCTTACGGAGATATACTATGGTGGCTGTGCAGCTGAAGTAGTCGGCCTAAAAAAAAAAAAAAAAAACATTTAAAAGAAAAAAAACAACATAAACCAAAATCCACATTAACAAATGTTCAAATAACATGGCTTTTTACAAGATACACTCTTCATGCCCTCATGACCCTCCTGTTGTCTGGTAAACATGTCGACAAAACTGCATGAATTTTACATTAAGATAACATTTTCAGGAGCATTACAAGAGCTGAGCGCAGCCGGGAAGAAGCGGTTCAAATACAGGGTAAACTACCAACAACAATTTACCGGCGAAGATGCAAGCCAGCGAAGCAGCAGCTGGATTTGTAGGGTGCATGCAAACTTTCCAACTCGATTGTACATCAACAACATTCAGGAAATAACACCAAAGCAGGGGACGTGGATTGGACAGAAACTGATGAATACAAAAACATTTGGTTGCTCTCCACATGAGCAAATGGGTCACACAACCTGTTTGTTGTGCAGCTGCACCCCGACATCTGGCTGATAAAACGTCCCACCTTTTTGCAAATCCCCGGAGAAATTGCCCAACAGAGGAAATCTGGGCCACTGCATGCTTTGATGAAAGATAACAGCGCTCGCTCAAGCTCGTTTTAGGGTTTCGTGTCATAAAATGTTCACAATGATTTGATTTTAAAAAATAACTTGAATTAAAAGAAGAAAAAAAAAACCTCTTCGGTACCATGACAAGTCTTCCTCACCTCTTCAAACAGATAAGTGGAATAAATTAGACCTCAATTAGCTTTCAGACCAGGACTACAGATTTTCTTTGCCACTTTGATTTAACAAAAGGCGACAGGGGTGGTCAATGACAGCATTAAAAAAATTATAGTAATTCCTCTTAACCACACAGCTGCTGTCTAAGCTTTTTAATGATTGTTTTGATTTACAAAAAAAGCCCCACACAATCTAAACGCCAACCTTCATTGTCTTTCATGAGGTCCAACTAATAAATGTCTCCAATTAGTGTGAAATTGACTAGTGCTAAGAGGGGGGGGGGGGGGG
>NC_051431.1:7779366-7827942 GCF_001649575.2 Kryptolebias marmoratus | reverse complement strand
AACTTGCTTTTTTCATGCTTTTGTGGCAGGCTCTTACAGGCACAATGTCAGACCTACAAGATGAAGGTGCCCACTTATCCTCAGAAAGGGCACAGCATCAGCGTGGAGGCACAAAGACTGTGACGTAAACAATTAATTGCAACAGACTTCAGTTGGTGTGGGGGGGGGTTTAAGGAGCTTGACCTGCTTGCCCCCGTTTATGATTTGTGAAAACACTTGAAGCCCGACTCTTTCATGCATCAGGCCTCATTATGTCATCCTGAAGAGGAACTTAGTGCCTTGAAATGACAAAAATAAATTAAAAAATAGATTTTACTGGAAATGAGCGAACAATCAGGATTTGAGCATGGCAACTTAAGAGGGGAAAGAAGTACTTAAGCTGGACTGTTGGCCTCCTAATGACAGCTCAAGTACACCAAAACAAAAAACAATGTATTGCCTGTGAGAGAAAACATGCAGCTCAAAGTATACAAGAACGATTAGGGCATTTGGAAAATGACAGGGTTACTCACAGCTTTAGGCAGAGAGGAAAAAGACATCTATAAAGTAGCATTAAGTGTTGGATTTAAAGGCATTTTACAAAGGCAAAACTATATTTTTTGCTCTTGTTTAATCAAGAGCAAAAGTTTGTTACCAAATCAGAACTGCTGGCGTTTGGTAATTCTCCAAGTTCTACAAAAATAATTGTAAATTTATTATGATACCATGTTAAATTAATTCACACCATCTGCTCAAAGAAATGTCTACATATCTGCGAGCACCACTTCCTTCAACAGTACAAAAAAAGTGCATGTATATGTGAGAAAAGGGGGTTAAAGTAAACATTATTTTACTGAGGGCAGTGATTTCATTGACGAGTGCAGGGAACAGACCCTATGTAATCTTCATAATCAATACCTGAGATAAATGTGATTTTTACCACAAACATCCAACAGCACCATGAAACCACCAGCGATGCATGGAGAGATAAATGTTACTGTGATTATGGCACATGAGTGGTGGTGCAGTAAAATTACATGTTATCGATTATAAAAACTGACCACACTAACAGGAAGCTCAAACCTATTTTTGAATAGAAAGGATAGTAAAGCTAGTGTTAAACATACTGTGATGACCTACAATGTGTTCGTGTTTACAAAATCCAAAACCTGCTTGAATAAAAGCCCTCTTGTATTTGTTGTTTGGGATTCATCTCAGATTGTCCTTGAATATCTTTAAAGAGTCATTCCTGAGGAACAATGTATCTGGGGTTCGCATGTTAACATGAGAGGGTGTCGAGACGAAGCTGTGCATGTGTGTACCTTGTCTCCATGTCCCAGATGCTCGGCCTTAACTTCAGACAAAGTCTTCCAGATGTGGATTCCTCCTATGATGCCAGTCCCTCTCCTCTCTGTCAGAGACTGTCCAACCACAGTGTGGCCTTCATTGTCAAACCTGCGGGAATTAAAGACAATATTGGTGACATGTCGAGGTGACAAGTTACAGGAAAACATTCACATTCTCCAAGCTGATAATTAATTAGTTGGTTGTTATCTTGGTTCATTTGTTTGGTCTCCGATATGTGAGGAAATTGGCAATGTGCATCATGTTGCTGAGTTTACCTAAACTATGGCATTTAGATAAATTAAATACATCCAGACCAAAAAAAAGCCATTTCTATTTGATACATAATGAGAATTAAAATACATAATGGTACCAAAAATTGGTATCATTATGTATTTCTATTACTTCACTTAAGACTATGTGAACTTAAATTTGATGAAGTTGACGCAAAATAAATACAAATCCACTTCATATAACAAACCCAAACACAAAGAGCAGAATAATCCATTTTAACAATCTGAACCAAAGCATGAGGCACAACAGACTGCTGTTTGCATAGAGTGCTGGCTGTCCACAAAAAGAAAAACACTTGTTCCAAGTAGAAAATCTGTTTGTGTTTGTCAAAGCAGAGATGGCTCGTCTGAGAGCATGGAAGTCTGAGAGACTTTTGAAATGAATCAACAGTAGAGGGACAGATGAGCTGGCCAGGGTCAGGGCTGTTATGGAGATATAAGAAACCCATTTTCATGCAATGTTCTCAGTAACTCGAGAAAGGCAACAGCGAGAGGAAGAGGAGAGGGGCAGGATGAGAACAAAGATGGGTGGATGCATAATGCAGTGCTTGTAGAAAAAAAAAGAAAAGAAAAAAGAAATCAGTTTAAAATGGTCAGAGATCAACAGAGCTTACTAATCTGCCACAAGGCAGAGTGCCATGCAAAAGGGAGGTCGGCTTGTAAATATGGGGAAAGCATGACTTGCTCTTGGAGGCGTGACTAATTGAAAATATTCCACATTAACAATTCCGACTGTGGCCTGCACAACACACAACACTGACGATTTCCTAGTCCTGACAAATGTGAGCAAATTTTTCTGGTAGCACCCATTTCCTTCCCAGCGTACCTGCAAAGACTTGCTTTAATTAAACCTGCTTCCACTAAAGAGCTTTGACAAAGACTTGATAAAAAGAGGATGCTAATTTCTGCAATCACTTGAGATCTCAGAAGATGGATGCTATACAGAGAAAAAGCATGTAGTGATACAGCAGAGCTCTCATTAAAAATGCACTTTTTTTTTTTTTTTAAGGTTTCACATGGCTGCTCTGGATACCAGATTTGACATACTGTCTCCAAAAAGCAACCGAAACACTCAACTACATGCCACTATGACAGCATCAGGTGTGACTCTGAAGTTGTTTTTTTTAAATCATGCAAACAACAAGGGCTACGAGGAAAGCAAATTATGTGGAAAAGGTTAATTATGGAGAAGAGACCCAAAAAGGATCAGTTCTATCCGGCAGGAAATGTAGAACGGCCAATTTAAAGCCGTCTGATTTCAGCTTAAAACAAAGAGGCTTCAGTAAGAAACTATCTGCAGACAGACAAACACCAGTACGTCCCACAAACATTTTCAAACGTCAGTGTGTCAATAAACAGGGACAGTACAGGAGCAGAGATATGTCTGAGGACGAGCCATGAAGGGATGAGGAGAAAACTCGCACTAAGCAGTGTTCTCAGCTCCAGGCTAAGGCTCACATGCAAACACATCACAAACACGATTGCTCACTCTTGTGTGTGACATTCTGTTAGTCCTTTCATCTGTAGGAGACGACGACGTCAAAAATATGAGACTTACTGTGACGAGCCACAGCGTTGGTTGAAAAAAATGCAAACGAGAACAAATGTGCACAAGCAGCCACAACGTACTGTACAGGTCATCTTTATGCAGCCAAAATAAGTTTTAAGACACTGACACACCAACAAGACATCCTTCCATGGGGTCTTTTTAACATATTTTTTCCTCCCAGGTTTTTCCTTTTTTCACAAGTTCAAATTGTTGTTTTATATTTCTCACTAAAAAGTTTTTTTTTGTCAACACACACTTTGCAGACCTAAATATCTCTAGCAAATTTATTTCAAAGCTTGATTTACAACTTTAATTTTTTGCAATTCTTTGTAAACAGTAATTTTACAAGCTCAAAATCTTAATGACCTTCATTAAGCCCATACAGTGGCGCTCTGCCACAAGCCACGGCCAAGTCCCAGAGCCAAATACCAACTGAAAAGGGCCGTGTCTGGTAGAAAACAAAAATGTATTGGTAGTAATCAAAAACCCATTTCTTGATTCTTCATTAAGACAAGAGATGTTCACTGCTACCAACAATTTCAATTATTCTGTCAGACAATTCCAAATTAAAGTCAGTTTATTCTGCTGTTAATTTGTCTACTCTTGTTTAAATAATATAGTATCGTGAAACATTTGGGTACAAACACTGGAGGTAATAATGAGGTGTCATATTCACTTGACTACTGTTAAAAGCTTGTTTATTTGCTTTTTTGGTTGACATAATTGCTATCCTAAGTTTCTGCTGTGACCATGCAAGCGGAAATACTCGAGTCATGACAGGGAAGACAGGATTACAAAATGAAATAATGGTGAAATATCTGAGGTTGACTGCATCAAGGACTCGGAATAAGCCTCCTAAACAA
This sequence comes from Kryptolebias marmoratus, assembly GCF_001649575.2. Lineage (NCBI taxonomy): Eukaryota > Metazoa > Chordata > Actinopteri > Cyprinodontiformes > Rivulidae > Kryptolebias > Kryptolebias marmoratus. Next base: position 7,823,914 of record NC_051431.1, on the reverse strand, counting down.
TAGCAAAAGGAGTAACTGCTCTGTGTGACAGTGAGGAGAAAGGCAGCATGACCTTCCCTAAATGTGCTGTTGCCACCTAATGGACAACCGCATCTCTGCAGCTCCATCAAAGTGTGGATGCCATGCTGTTAGTAGCTTTTGAAAAATAATCTCCAAAAGATGCAGCAGACATAAACATAAGATTAAGAAAAGGTCAGGATTATTAGTGCGTCGTACAGCATCCTTATAAGAAGCAAAACCTTCCCCCTGTAAGATTAATTAGTTGATTGGTTAAAGGGCTACTACTCTGCTTTTCAAGTAAGCACACTTGCGAGTGCCGAGCAACACTGCTAATACCTCCGCATGAGTTTAAGACAACAGCCCACCAAGGATAGACTATTCATTTAGAGAAGTCCCAAAGGTCTGCACCAAAAACAGTCAAATTAAAATGCCTCTGCAGCAATAAAGCAACAACCTTTCAGCAGCCTTGGCTGTACCAGTTATGGATGAGAAAGGCTTTGGGCTCTTGTGAGCAGAATTACAAATACAAGTCTTAAAACTTATTTAAAGTTTAACAGATTTGCTACGAGATTCTGGTTTCCATGACTCATATTCTGAAACAACTAAGGAAGACACATTTGAAAACCAGGGTGACGACCAAAAAAAGTCTAATTAGGCACACTAATAAATGATTATAATTAATTAAACATGATCTCTGTAAGGAAACATCAAAATAGGAGCAAACAGCTGATAAAGATGACATTGTCTCCAGCTTGTCCACAACTGTACAACAGCTCTCAAACGTTCTCAATAATGATCCTGCACTGGCTCTGGGTCTCACACAGATTAACTTGGATTGAATGTAATGAGTCAGGTCTCGCCTCCTTCCATCTGTGACTTTTAAACAGTTCATTAGTGCGTGCTTGAAAACCTGCAGGAACCCAGAGAAGACCCACGATGACCAAGCTTTCCTCTGCAGAGGAGCAGAGCCAACGTACGGACGCAAGGTTCATTATCTCAGGCTGTCCGAATGAGAAATGATTACAAGTGGACAGCAAAAGTCATTAAAGAGAAGAGAAGACAAAACGTCTATAAAAAGTCTGTGCAACAAGAAGTTAATGGTGTGAAGGTAAACGGCAACAAAGGACCCTGGAGTGATCTTAATTAAGCACTTTCTATCCCAACGTGATTGTAAAATACATCCAAAACAAACAAACAAAACAAAAAAAAAAACTTAACAGGAGTTTTCACTGGCTCAGTGAGAGAAATGTAATTAAATTTTGTGTTGAATTAAAATAAATGATCATCAGCCAATGTATCCAATTACACAGCTACAGATTTGTGATTTGATTTCCGGGCTTGAAGATTTACACTTGACCACTCTGTATGCTAACTAGCACATATTTCAAGGAATATGGGAAGAAAAAAAAAATACTTGACTTGTAAAATTGTGTAAGAGTAAGCACCATCTGGCACTGGAAGTCAAATAAATGAAATTATTTCTTCATGTCAAAGGAAACGACACGGCCCGCTTAAAAAGAAGCTATTAAATGGCCAGTCAGTGAAACAGTGCGGGAGCACGGTTATTTTACATCTCAAAAACTTATATATACATAAAAAAGAAGCTTAATTCTTCTTCTTCTGCAAGGACAAGAAATAGTTTAATGGAGATTGTAAAAACTGAAACAAGCAACCCCTTCAACACATGATTATGTAGTTATTTTTTCTACATAATCATGTGTGTTCAAGTGACAACAAGCATAACAACATACAGGGAAAACAAAGGTTCAAATCAGAATAATCGCACAAAGATAAGTCTGGATTTCATTTCATTTAGGAAGGCGATTAGAGGATTTAAAAAAACATTTTCACAGATTATCCATAATTTCCATTAATATGTAATGCTTCACTGAAGCACCCCCACATTGTGGCTGATGGGGAAAAGCTAATCCTGATAATGAGAATCAGAGCATGCAGTCGCGCAACTTGAAAAATGAAAACCTGACATTTAAATTCTGTGAGTATGGATTTTAATAACCCTATCTGCATGGAAGAAGTGACCCTACAGACAACGAAATAAATAACAAAAGCACCTGGCAATAAATGCATGCCATATTTTACACTTGCGACATAAAGCACTATGGAACCTTTCCAATTTGTATTTTCTTTGAAACCCCAGGCCTACTTACCAGCCTCTGATCTTGTATGCCTCTGGGATGTCCGGGTTGATCATCAGGGTGCTGCTGAAGCTTGCAGAAATGGAGCGGCCTCCAAAGTCTGAGAGCTTTGCACCCTTAATGGCAACAATGGGCTGTTCAGAGCCATCGAACTTTTCTGCCTACAGGAAACCAAAGCAGAGCTGGAGTGGGCTGACGGAGGCTAAGGCAGAGAAGAGGGAAGGGTCAGAACAGCTGGGCCTACAGGAAACCAAAAAAAAAAAAAAAAAAAAGAAGAAAAGTCATTTAAACTGTTGTTTAATTTGTTTATCATTTACAAATTCAGTTTTATGATTACCAACGGAGCACTTCATCACATTTAATAATTACCACTGAACACACACAGTACACTTAAGACTGATTAAAACAGTCACTTCTTTTTTTTTTTGTAACAAACAATTAATCTGTTAATACTTCTTACTATAATAACCTGCAGATGTTAGAGGAGAAACAAGAAGGGATGGGCAAGAGTCATTGTGTGTGTGTGTGTGTGTGTGTGTGTGTGTGTGTGTGTGTGTGTGAGAGATGTTGGGTGTGGGGAAGGAGGGTAAAGCCTTCATGCAAAGAGGAAAATATTTGAACATTTGCAATGTGGCATTGCCTTGTTCTTTAATCAGCAACACATCTTGTGCGTTTTAACAAATCCTACAGGAAATGGGCTTCCTATCAAACACGAGGGAACATAGTGCTTCATGTCAGGAGGGATAAAATGATTATGAAAATAAACAATTTTAGGAATCTACATAGTCATTTAGATCAAGAAGTTCAAATTTATATACTACTGACTTCTACAGATGACCTAAACTAGCCTAAAGCCACTTTTGAAATTAACCATCAGATTTATATAGTTACAAATATATTTTGTTGAATGTTTCTCTGAACTATTCAGTAATTAAAAGGACAAACAGTGTTCCCAACTCCTAAATGCTCTACCTTTATTCTGACATCAAACTAAATAACCCAAATTAAACTAACAATAACAATTAAAAAATTTAAAAAATACAAGCGTCTAATGAGCTAAAACCTTTAGAATAAGCATGATGATGCAGTCCAAGTCTCCTACTGCTTCAATGACCATTTAAAAAGTTTAATCGCAAACCTGTGCTCCATTACACGGCTCAGTCTTTACTCACCTCCTCTCCCCACAGTGTGACAGACACCATTTTCCCAGACATGTCCATCAGATTTAGTGTCCTCTTGGACACTTCGCGGTTACTCTTTGTCGTGAGGCGGGTCACCTCGTCCACACTCTTGCAAACTCCGATCACATCTGTAACCCAGAACAAACCAGCGTCACACAAAGCAGACGAGACACTGATGGGTTTCTGTTAAACCACCTGATTCTAAATTTATAATCCTGTTGGATGCATCTAAATTGCCTCATATCCTGTGCATAATACTCTACAGGAAATCAAAGAATTGTTGGGTTTTCCAATTTGTCAAGCTCCCTGAGGGAATATTTGATGAACTCAACAGGCAAAGAATTAATTGAATAGAGCTAACAATCTCTTGCAAATATTCTTACTTTTCCACTTACGCAGCAAATACGGTTTTGCTTCAACAAACACTGGTAAATACATCCATACCATTAAAAGCGAAACCATAAATGGGTTTAAACAGTTCCCACAAATGCAGTCCATCAAATATACTTTGATTATGTGATCAGTACGGTTTTTATTCCCCCACCTTAACCCAAGAACAACTCAAAAAAGTCCTGACAGAATTTGTTACAAACTTTTGATGAAGACTCAGATTTGTTTTTTGTTTGTTTGTTGTTGTCTTCCCCCGGCATGTGTGACATATACAGTCTCAAACTGGTTGACAAACGTGATCGAGTACAGGATGTGAAGCCACCGTTTGTAAAAGTGAAGGAGCGCCATTATCAACATTAATAATCCCTCAACTCGAACCCTGAGCAGATTTACATACAAATATTAAAATATATACATATATAATGTTGGTATGCAGGAGAAATTACTCCAACAGTACCTCAAGATGCAGTCTTTAAATAAAGAATTATATGTATAGTTGTTTTTCAGTCATCAATTCAAGCCTAAGCCTCTGTCGTAGCATGTAGTCTATCTGCACTACAGACCACGGCAGTAATCACATTTATTAACACAAATTTTATCTCCACTAGAATATTGTAATTACCTCAACTCTTCAGCTTTTTCATCACCACCCTGCACAACAAACTATACACATAAAAGCTAATTATAGGAAGCTTAGAACACCTTTGCAGGATTTAGGCTGAGCATTAGCTGGTTTGTGCTTTAGAAACACACACACACAGTGTGTACGACAAGCATTGTGTTGAAGCTTCAAAAACAGCCAACGTGAAATGTGCACTTGTCCACCCAAAATGAATAAAGATGCAAACATGAGCCACCTGTGGTTTAGTGCAGTCTATTTGGGGCAACTGAGTAATCACACTGCTGTACCATGTAATATGCAGCTCTGCTCAAATGTTTATTACGGAGAAGGACAACAAAATGATGGCCAGGTGACACGTTTTTATCAAAATTAAAACGATGGTTTATCAGGACCATTTATAATTTTATTTAAAATGTGTCTTATTTCACTCTTGCATGAAAATTGCACTGCTTTCACATGTTGTTTGTGCTACATTTCTGGAAACAAACTAATCTTTGCTTTAAAATTTATAATTTTAAAACAATCATACTATTTATTGGACTAGGAGTTTTATTGTGGACTCACTGAAAATCCATTTATTTAACATTTCCCCTCTGTTTTTTTCTTCCAGGTGGTGTAAAAAACTGACTCATTTTGAGAAGTCCAAACACGTGGGCGATGTACCACTACGTTATGCAATTTACAGCAACACAGATGACCTGCAGTAAAGTACCAGACTCAGCTTAAAGCTCTCCTTTAAAAAGACGTGGTTTAATTCTTAAGTTTTTAAATGATTAAAACAAACGAACGGTTAACAGAGGTATTAACGGTACATGAATTTGTACTGTGATGGTTTGGTACAGACGTTTGAGGCTAAATAAACGTTTAAGACAGTGTTTACATGAAACTGTATAAAAGCTTTGAGGCATTAAATCCACTCTGGAATAGGGTCCTAACCTGACTAACTCTTAGACCAACTTTTACAGGAAATTTTCTTCCTGATTCTTTTTTTTTTTTTTTTTATACCTCCTCTAGGGAGGATATGTTTTCGGACTACTGAACAGATTTTGATTAAATTTTCCAGGAAATGTTTGTCACAAGAAACAATTGATTAAATTTTGGTGGTGATCTGGTTTACGATCCGGATCAGACTATTTTTAAATGACATTATGGTCTTGGTGGAGGTTTGCGCTCTCCGCGTGCTTTCAGTTCAAACGAAGGTTGTTCAGACCGCCGTCTACTGTAGTTAAAGTTAAAGGCTGCTGACATTGACTCCACAGAACCACCACTTCCAAAAATCCAAACTATCCCACCTTTGTAAAGCAAAGGTAAACAGCTGATTCTACCCACATGGATAAGATTCTCTAAAGTCAAATAAAATAAAACAAATCAAGTCATGTTACAACTGCTGTCTCGTGACACATCAGATTCTTACCAACGATGGCATCTTTCTCTCTTTTCTCCAAGTCAGCAATAGGGATAAAGTCACACTGCACCATGGGAACGTCACAGTTGTCCTCACAGGGAATGATGGTAGACTCCCCGTTGAGAGTCATCTCGTAGTCATTCTTCACTGATGTGTACTGCTTGTTGGCAATTTTCAGGGAGCCTTTGGTGACGTAGTAGACCTGGGTTATACAGATGGATGAACCACATGTTAATCAGAGATCTGGGGAGCATTTCACCTAACTGAATCTTGCAAATAAGATAGGACTTCAGACAGGAGGGGAGGTGGGAAGGCATCAACAAAGGCTGGCAGATGATCATAAGCTTCTTATTGTATGGGTACGGAGCTGCCAGATGACTCATTCACAGTCTCTGTGGTTTTAACTCACCAAGTACTGGCAGCTGTTGACAGAACAGTGTGCCGCCAAATCTGTCTTCAACCGCAAAGTGAAAGGCAGTTTTGGCGGATAACTTCGACATACTGAATCATTATCTGGAAGGAAAATCTCACCTTGCCAACTTCAATCAAAGAGTAGAACTTGTCCACTTCTTGGTTAAAGGCAGTGACACGGATTTCGCCCTGCAACAACAATGTTTAAAAGATAAGTATTAGAAATGAAAGACAGCTAAAGGTTATAAGGAGAACAACGTTACTTACACTCTCATCCACAATCTCCATGGAGAAGAGTCTGCCGTCACCCCGGGAGTTGCTCCAGGTGCGAATGCTGCTCTTGTTGGTTACACGGGCACGGACCGTCCACCTGTTCGAGATTCGAGACAAGCCGTGCCGTTTATGGAAGCTCTCGCAGGCCAGTGATTTACAGCCTAAATATCCACGGCTTTACCCATTCATTCACCAACTCAAGCTGTTAATCTGCCCCGAGGTGGTCTTTCCAAATGTATAAGACAATCCTAAACCTGCATCATTAACTGAGCTCCTCTGCATATGGCTTTAGAGAGACATTGAGATAACTAATTAGAGTAAAAAGCACAGTAAGAGCACAGACTCTGTACTGGCTGGCATTAACATAATGTAGCCTTTAATAACGTTATCAGAAATACCTGTTTGGTGAATCATCTTTCTGAGAAAGGGCAAAGAGACTAAGATGGTAACAAACCTCCTACATAAACATGCCTAATAGTATTAGTGTAATTAGATACGGATTCATTTTTAGAACTGAACCTTTCGAAAATTATGTTGAACCAACTGTTTGTTGCATATAACAAATATAGTCATTACACAGGGGCTGACTGATGTGTATTTTGGGGTTCAATACCAAGAAATTAAAAAAAATGAAATGATAAACCTTTATGAGCTGGAAGTCTTGAACAAATGTTATTTTATGGATTTGATTTTTTCTTTTTTGGCTTTAAGAATGGTCCCCCTTCACATCCACAGAAGTCTATAACAGATGCACACATCAGTAGACTAAATAAACTACATTATGTAGTGAGTCTTTGTATACATGATCCATCATGGCTCCCCCCCTCTTATCAATCATCTAATATATCTACAAGTACTGATATAAGGAGGTTTAAAAGGAGCCAGTGAAAAATTGCAGTATAAAACCTTAATTTAAACACATTTTCACAGCTACTTTTCGTTGATTGACCAAAACTATTTTCAGGGATTAAAGTTCTCAGTCACCATGACAGATTTCTGTCATCTGTAAAAAATGAGAAAAAAAAACGTGTTTTTTGATGTGGTCTTGTTAAAGCGAGCCGATCTTATAATACAGGGATTAAACTAACACGGCTTTCAAGAAATAAAGCGAACCAGAGCCAAGGTTTTAGCCAATCAGAGAAGAGCAGGCCCAAATGAAAGCATTGTTGCTAATTTAGAGACTTTGTCACTACATTTAAAGTTTTCAGACTCCTCTAAAGGCTACATTTTTAAAAAGCGGCAAGCAACTTTTTCCTGGTGTTCTTGGAGACTTCTGAAGACTGACGTGAAAGCAAGTATGGCTCTTTCCAACAAGCAGCGGGTGCTGCAGTGGGACCCTCCTGAGTCCCACAGCGTCCCTCAGGAGAAATTCACCTCACCGCATCGTGACCCTAAATGAATCGCGCAAACGTGAAGCCGCCTCTCAATTCATGGCGAGACGTAAGAAGTTGGGTTAATCCTAGCCCTACGTTTCCTAAAACATCTCCTACTCCTGAAACTACTGAACCCCCTCCTAATATGACTGCAAAATTAGCAACACAATCAAGAACTAAAGCATTATAAGGATAAGACTTAACATACTCTGTGCAAAAATATTTCTGAAGTCTCATGTAACAATAGACCGTTTAATGATGGTTACTATAAAAAAAATGTATTAGAATACTGACTTTTTTTTCACATTTGGAATAAATGAGTAGAAAAACAGGAAGTATGCATACTTACTTGGACTGGTAAGGGTTGAGGCTGGCAATAGGGACAACTTTGGAGCCCCCCCCTGGAGTAACGGGCATAGCAGGTGGTGCCTTCTTCACCAAATCTCTGTTGTAACCTCTGCTCACTGTTAGAAAAAAAAAAACAATGACAAAAACACATGATCCACAAAGAGTAATGATAGAGAAAAGTTAAAAAAAGACATACATGTATTATTCATCAGAGAAATGACTAAAATCCAATTTCTTTGGATTGCAACTGCTTGATCACAGTAATTATCTCACTTCACGGGAAGCATTTCAAAGAAAAGCGAACTGCCTTAAAATTCACCGCTCCCGACTTCAGCCTTGCAAGCAAGAGAGATTTAAACCGGAAACAAAACGTTATCAATTGGAGCTGCTGCAGGTTTGTGATCCAGCATTTTGGTGAGAAATATGATTCACATTTCACAGAATCAGAGCAGGGTGTGAAATGCTGTAACAAACTCGAGCTGCTCTTCCCCCAGAGAGGGGTTGCCGCCTGACTTTGAGATTTTTCCCGTTTGAACAAGCGCTGCACATTTGATTTGTGTGCGTTTCACGCGGAGGATTAGAGTTCAAAGTGTCCACTTAAGTCCACGCACTTTGCCAACCGCTGCACTTCTGGTAATTAAGCCCCTAGATCGAGCAGCACACGTAGAGAAATGAACAATGACTGTGCTGATGAGGAGTATGGTCGCCTCAAAACCTTTATTCCCACGCGGCAGATTTGAGGGATGAGAACCTGCTGTGTCACATGGAAGAAGACGGCAAAACCAATCTGACAGCTGGATTTTAACATCTCTTCTAGTCCCAGTTGTTTGTATGCAAGACTTTTGTTTGCCTGATCTAATCCACACACTCCTATCATTTTGTGCTGCGGCATTTGTGTTATCTGCAAACCCTTACAAAGATAAACGTAATAACTTCTATACAGAGGCGGAGAGAGCTTTGCATCAAAAATGGTTCACAACTCTTCATGATGACAGGCACTCACAGTTAGAGAAGAATTTATGTGCCAATCATTTTTAGCTTTTTGGAAACTAAATATAAAAATATTTCTAAAATGGCACATATAAAATTATTTGTCCTATAACCCTGTAGACTGCCAAAGATCTTATTAGCAACAAATGATCGCTGCCATCTGGTGGCCATTTCTGAAAAGTGTTTCATCTTCCCTTTTCAACAGAAAGTTCATAACTTCAGCCATTTTAGTTCATGTTCAGCTGGTAAAACAAACACCTGCATTCACCTTCATTTCTGTTTTGTTGCTGCAGAGGTCTGGTTTCAGGGACTGGAGCTGGAGCTGGAGCTGGAGCTGGGGCTGGGGCTTGCTGGAGGCCTTTGTTCTGACCTGCAAAGACGACTTTACGTTACTACGAACCCCTGACGAATTATTATGCACTGCCTGTGCATCTCAACGTCAGAAAGTCTTACCATCAAAGTAAGGAGTAGGATCTCCTATTCTACCAGCAACCTCATTAGCAGACTTAAGGACATCAATTTCCAAAATGATTACAACTCGTCTGTAATGAAAGAAAATGCATGACAATTCTCGTTATTCTTACCAAAAGTGGATTAAAATATGGTAGTATTTCTAATGAAAGTCTTCAGAGCAACAAAATGTCCATAAAAATCTGCATACCGTCCATCCTTCAGTATGTTGGTCACGTGTCTCTTGAGATTGCAGATGCAGTTTGGGGCCAGTATGTTCTCCTCAGCCATAAAGTTCAGCTGGGTGGAGAGCATAAAAGCTGCAAATATGAAGAGAAAGATAAAATTTAGGTTTGGGTAGTCGTGTTTTCAAAATCCGTACAGCTCGTTATTACCCACCAGCGAAGACAGAACGACGATGTTTTTGCCCGTGTCTGTTCATTCGCTTGTACCGTTAGTAAAACCCCTCGTTAATCACTGAACAGATTTTAATACAACTTTCAGAAAGTAATCTGAAAGTACATCTACAACTGATTGATTTTTTTGGCGTCAACCCGATTTAAGGTGGCTGCCGCAGCAAAGCGATCTTAGAAAACACAAAAGTGGCCACAACTCAGTCACTTTTACAGATATTTATTTAAAATTTGGTGTGATCGTAGCCGTCAGTCACTGAGATAACTCCACGAGCTAACAGATCATGCAAGTCATCTCAGTATTGCATGATTGCACAGAATGTTACTTTCATAATTTGTCCAAAAAAAGCATTATCATTTCTCAACATAAGTCGATCTTAACCTAAAACTCCGGCATGAAAGGCAGCAGGAATGTTAGGCCTTTCATTTAAAATATGCAGTCATCAACCCTACACTGACTCGGTGTGAAAGTAAAAAAAAAAAGCCACAAAAGCCAATAAAAATGTGCATCACCCTCACATTTCAAATGTCATTTAAATGTTAATCACATTGACCTTTGAAAAGTAAATAGACAGCATTTATGCTGTGCTTTTCTTGTGTTCAACCGTTCAACTTGTATTTTAACCGTGGAGCCTCATTAAGTCATTCACACACTGATGATGCGTCGGGGTAAATCATGCCCTGGGAAACTAGAAGAGCAGGAGACAAAAACAACCAACCTTCTAATTAACGGGGAAAAAAAAAGAAGCTCCATCTCCAAGTCACAGCTTCCCTGACCTTTAAATTATATATGTACTACAAAATAAAATGCAGACAAAAGGTGAATTTAAATAATAAAGTTAATATTGGGTGAATCTGTATCATTTTCAAACCACAGACCAAAGACCTTGTACGGCAGATCTAACCTCTATATAAAATTATGACCATTTTATACAGAAAATAATGACTAAATATCAAGCTTGCAAGTAAAATAACTTTCTTCTAATCCTACAAATGTATGTAAATATGGTTAGAGAACATATCAGAGTGCCAATGTGGTCTGTATGTAAGATATCCAGATGGATAAAATAAAAGAAGCTTACATGACAGAGTGTCACGTCCATCGCTCATCATCACCCGAAAGCGAGCGGGTCCACTTCCTCCATCGATCTTGCGAATGTTCTAAATGGTAACGTATAGGAAAAAAGTTATATATACACTCTAAACAAAAGTTTTGTTTGCACAAACATAATGGTTTCCTTATTGTGTGATTAATCATCCTGTAAAAGCAATTTAAAAAAATGTAAAAATTATGCCTGAAATGTTAGGATTTATGGAGGCACCATCCTAAAAAACACAAAAAAAGGGGGGGGTATCCTAAAAAGAAAACCATTTTAAAATTTCTTCACGTCAAATGCAATTAACAGTCCAAAATGTGTAATTATTGTCTTTTGTTTTTCTCCAAATCAATTAAAATGAGTTTGCTTGTTGGGGATGAAAGAAAAGACAACGTGAATGAGACACAATAGGCTTTATTTGTTAAACAAAAAGTAAAATAATGAAAAACGTAGCCAGTTAAGTTAAATGAAAACAGTTGCTGTCGTCGAGGTCACTCACCACCAGCTGGAGAATTGCGTCGTTCCAACCGTTGCCGTTTGCCAAGGCCTGTAAACACAAACAATTAACTTAAATGCGTTCATTTTAAACCTACATGTTTAATTTAAAAATAAAAAAGCAGCGTCTCATACGTTGCATGGCTTTAAATCCGCTTTTAATGTGGGGTTAACACAAAATGACTACTTGCTAGCTAGCTGCTACAGATAACAAAGACGACACTTTCATGAACGGTAATTCTGCAATATCAAATTGTTGGAAGGTTTTACTTGGGGAAAAAAAAAGGTTTGCGTTATAATTCAAAATTCAGTTAAATTTAATTGTCATACCTCTATCGCGCCTTCTGAGAGTTTCATCATGGCTCCGAGAAAAAGGTGACTTAGCTGCAAAACAGAAGTTTACTTTAATAACTGTCGGACAGTCTCTTCTAACAGAAGCTTCTAAGCTGTCTCTGTGGCGCCAAGGCTTGTTGGATACCGCGCGCGCGAAGCGTCAGAATGTGCTGACAGTTTCCGTTTCCGTTCACAGATCTGACGTCAGTTTCTTATAAGTCAAAGCAGCCGAGACTCGCCTGGTGTGCGCCACAAAACTGACCGGGGACCAGCGTAGCGTTTCTCAGCGCCAAACACTTTTTAGTAACGTCACGTTAGGGCGATTTTTTTTTTTACGACGCGTTCAAAGACGTGCTAAAAATGGGAAACTATACTATACGTTTACTGTTTTCGATGACACAGTCTTGCACAATATTAATTGCGGCTTTTGAATTAGTCGTATAATTACATTGAATTGAATTGCTTGAATTGCTTTTTTCTGTTTGAAGACAATGTCCCAGTTTACATCTATTTTTAGAAGAAACAGAAAATGGTAAAGTAGACAATCAGGTATTTGCAAAAAAAAGAAGTGTGCAAATAACTCGCGCATGCGCAACGCTGACAAACTGTTTAAAGTAAGATGCGTTTAATGACACTCTGCTGTCGGGAAAAAAATTTACCAGACTTGATTGCCTTAAAAAAGCAAATGTAAAATACGAATAGAAGCGTATTAATGTCTGCACACTCGATAAAAAATAAAACAAAAACGTATTGTTGCTATTAAGATGAAATAGTCTTGTAGATTTACAGTAAGCACTTTGTAAGAAACCCAAATAAAAGTTTTGTATCTGGTAAGATATGAAGCAAAAACACTTTTCAACATATTTGTTTTATCCTTTGGGGGGGAAAGGGGGTGCAGCAAGCACACGGTCATAAAGTTAGACATTTGAGAATGTTAAATGTGGTACCCTTAATTAGTTTTATTCTTATTTAATAAAGCACAACCTTTTACTTTATATTTAGATGTCAAAACATTAACTTATAACAACGATGGGGTTTTGATCAATTCAATTTATTGACCTACATAGGAAAACAAATTAAAGCAGTTCAAGAACATGCTCAATCAATATCACTCAAACATTTTTGCATTAAATGTTGACACTCTGTGAAATGCATGTGGTAGAAAATTAAAACATCAGCTAATATGACAGAACCTTTTTGTAGATTTGATTTAAACTCTTGCATTCCTGGACCACCACATGTCAGCTAGTGCAACAAAATCATTTAAACTCCATACGTTAAGTTTTAAAGGGAATATTGGGCTTTAAATGTGATTTATTCTTTTAAAAAGAAGCTTTCATTCTGAAGCTTACTTTGAGCTAAACTAATGTATACAATCATTAATGCACTGGCATAGCTTTCCTAGAAGAGATGAACAGGTTTCTTTAGTTCCTACTTAGGAGGGCCTCCAAATGAGCCGCCGTGATCCTTGTCAAAAGGAATTCCCCCTTTATCTTTGCTTCCAAATTGTCCTCTCTGCAGAACAGGGGCTCCAGGATTGGGGTTGTTGATGACACCCATGAAGATTGGTATTTGAGTCACATCATCCATGAGCACAAAGAAGAAGGGTTGACTGAGATGGAAGATGGGATTGGACGCTCTGGAGATGATTGTATTGGTGGCTGCGGCGGCTTCCGCACCGTCCTCATTTATTTCCATGCTGGACTTGTGCATCACACTGGACACCAGCAGGGGGCCGTCCGCAATGTCAGCCAAGTTGGGGCTAAGGAAAATCTCTCCGAGGCCTAAAACAAAGCAAAGAAGGTGGTCAGTTCTTTTATACATTCATATAGTTTGAATGAAAAATTTGTCATTTGTGTTATAAAAAATATATATAGGAAACCAAAAAATGGTCTTACCTAGTTTGGTAAGAACATCTTCTAACTCTTGAGAATACTCCAGTTTAAATTTGGGGAATTTAACCTGAACAGGCCTCTCTTTGGGGAGGCGTTCATACAAATCAGAGATGTTTAGCTTTGCAGAGAGTGACGATACGTTCACGTGTCCAGACTCGGGCATGACCACCAACAAACTCATCAGCTTTGTAAATGGGAACCTTGCCACCTGTACAATAGAGAATACACGGTTTCACAAAAAAACAAAATAATAATAATGATTCTTTTGCAACTGTGTGCTTCATATTTTAGGTTTGTGTTGTTTCACGTCAACATTTCTCCAGCTGACATGAAATTTACTTTTAAATTTGTTGAATCTAAAATGGCAGAGCAAAGAGGCAACTGTTTATCAACTTTTAGCCACAGAGGATGGCTCAGAATTAAAACCGGAAACTAAAACGACTACTGCTGCACGCATATCACTCATTTGTAGACATATTAGGCTAATTATTCTGCTACATTATCTACAAGGCTCCATAAGTGTGGGGGATTTGATTGAGAGTTTTATTCAATCCTGACACTTAGAATGGATCACAACACAATATTAAAAACTAACAAACAATTTAAAAACAATAAAATGCACTGTTAAAATATATATCCATTTAATGAGGCACAGAAAGAAGCCCCAAATATATGTATGAATGATTAACTTTTAAATAAATATTTAAAAAAATGCTTATCAAAGACTAGTTTTCACAAAAAATATAACAGAAAATCCCTTTAATAAGACCTACCATGAGACACTTTAAATAGTTAGTGCTTAAATATATATTTTGAATGAAAGATTATAATAAAGAAATGCATAATATATATTAGAAGTTATTCTGAACTGATCTGTTGATGAGAAACAGTGAATTGGGAACCTATTTGAAACTGAATGAAAACAGAAGTTTTTGCACGAACATAAATCAGTTGGAGAAGTTTGTTGAAGTGATGAGGAGTGAAATTTTACCAGAACATTGGCTGTATTTTACCTGAACCTCCAGGTCATTATCAATGAAACAACTCAGCTGATGTTTGGCGTCTTCCATCACGTCAACATCCACCATGTGCAAATCGTCAAGGTAAAACACACCTCTGGAGGTAAAGTTTGGGTCAAATCGGGCTTTCCATTCTCCTGCAGGAGACATCATTAAGAAAGTGTATCAGTTTAAGTCAGCAGAAGGGATGAAAAACATCAGCATCAAAAGTAACGTCTGTTCCTGAGTTAGGCTGTTGTCAGATACCTTTAAAGTGGACAGCATTGATGAGCATGAGGAGCAGGCTGGGCGGTAGAGAAGACAGGAAGTCAGTCATCTTTCCGTTTGTTGCGCTCTCCACCCATTCGTTTACCTGCTGAAGGCTCTCCAAGATTGCTGGTTCCGAGTCATAAAATTGCTGAGATTCACTCAGAAACTCTTGCTTTGCTTCAAACCCTAAAAGCAAAGAAATCCGTTCAGCTCTGTAGGTCAACACCAGGAGTTACAAGAGAATCTTTAAGAATCAAAGCAGTAGCTTTTTTTTTTTTTTTTAAAGTGCACTGAACAAATCAGCTAACAAAGGTCATATGTTTCCAGTAACCTTGGCGCAGAAATATGCGTGTGGCAATTTGCAGGTCTCTGTTTCTAAGCTGCGCTAAAACATTACGCAGAGACTGGTGGTAGCAGGGAACAGTGTTTTCATGGAGATGGTGCATCAGCAGCTCTTCTGTTTCGTTTTTTGCACCTTTAGAAAGAAATACAAGAAAGAGAGGCAAAATCACTGAATGAGGACAGTGGTGAGCTCAACTAAAAGACTGGAAAATACGGTAAGTTACAGATCAGATTCATCTCATGTGGAAAATTCTTGCATAAGAGAATAACCTCTGTACCTAAAGCCAGCTGAGAGAGGGCCAGAGATATGCTTAAAGGAGATATAATGACATTTGGCTGCTCTGGTGTTGTCTCCAGGTTTTGTAACAGCTGCACACCCAGTTTCTGAATGGCAGCAGTGATGGCCTGCTGGGACTTGGGGCTCCGACTGACAGACTGACAATCACCCGTTTCCTCTTCCTCTGATGATGCCTCGCTTGAGGTATTTGTGGCGGTTGTTGCGAGAACAGCTGCTTCTGTGGGAGCTGCAGTCTCTGGCGTACTGCTGCTTTCTTCTCTCTACAGCCAAGATTAGCAAAGCAATTTATGAATCCAAGCACAATAAAAAAAAAACAAATACATATATATATATATATATATATATATATATATATATATATATATATATATATATATTTCACATACTTCTATGGGTTGACTGGGAATCAAAGGAATGAGAGGGATCACAGGAGCTGACTGATCTTCTGCCACCTCTGCATTCTGTTGAATAAAAAACAGAGACTAATGTCTGTACAGTGTTTTGTATTCAGCACAGATTCTTGTCATTTTACAGAATCCTAAATTATTTAAAGGTAATTTAGTGTTTTTTACTGTGGCTCCTTGGCAGCAGAGACAAATCAACAGGAGTGTCAGGCAGAGGTCCATGTCCTTAAAATGTAACTAAAAGAGAAAATCATAAATGTCCATCTTTAGTTTTTTTCTAAAGCAAGGAATTTAACATTTCCTGTTCAAAGTATTGCATGCTGTGCAATGAATCAGTTTTCACAAACACTCACATATTCACTTAAACATACAGTAGTTAAAGAGAATAAACAAAATTAAAACTATTATTTGAAAAAATAGACTCAAAAGTCACCTAAACCCACTCCATTTTAATTAAGTGTTGATAACCTGAAAATTTGTCTTAAATACAGGCCGTAAAGATATTGCAGCATATGCACAATTACTGTAAAATGTTTTATTTTCTAATCAGTTACTCAGGATGTTAAAGCTCATTGTAATCTAGCTAATTTAAGTTCTATATGACACTGTTAAGTCACATTTTAAAGCAAAATAAAATTTAGCAGAGGTATTTTTAGACCTCCAGCTTGATATAACTTTATAAATATATACATATATGTCAAAAAGTACAAAATAAAGTTTACTTTTTATGGCACATTTGCCTGCTTAACAGACCCTACACTAACACTAAAAATAATTAACCGTTTTGGCACCTTTACTTTATTCTTAAAATCAAGTAGTTTATGAAACAACCTCAATAATGAGTTTTTAAATTATTCTGTCTTACCTTAATGCAAAAATCTTGCTGCCTTGTCCAAAAAAAGAGAACCTACTTTACCGTGAATGGCTAAATTCCTGAGAGTAAAAGATTGGCATTTGCTCAGCAAACAGTTAAAAATCAACTTCCATTGATCGGTGCCTCATTTTAACCACTATGTGTTTGTAAATGCAGCCACTGAGGCTCTTCCAGGTTAAATACTGAAGCTCGACAAATGTTGCTTTTTGCGTGTCACCGGGCAATATCACGGCAAAACTTAATCTGTGGCAGGGAACGTAACAACTTACTTAGAAAAGTCTGTTTAAAGCAGCTGCAAACAAAAACAACTTGCTGACTTCAGACTGAGATATTTGGTATCAGAGAACAAACCCCCACATTTCCCAGAAATGAGTATTTTGACATTTCAGTTTAACGGAAAAGGCAGAAACATCTGACTTCTGTGTCCCAAACATCCAAAAGGTGAGGTAGCAACGAAAATGCTAATATAAGATTGAAAGAAATGAAAGAGAAAGACAATTATTTGTTTCTCTTAAAACGAAAAAACTGAAATCTTGCATATCACATGACTGGAGTCTGCAAACACAAAAGGGACTTTGTACAATCTGTGCCCAAGTGATTCAGTCAAGACTGGAAGAGAAGGCAGTGAGTCAGGCTGAATCACTTCGAACAAAACAAAACAGGAACGCAGAAAAGATGGAAGCAGATTTTATTAAACAAGTTAATAAATTAACATTTTCATTGAGTTCACTTAGAATGTGTGTCGTTTTATGCTTTAGTGTCCACTTCGGGTTTACTGAAAGCAAGAAAGTCCAAACAGCGTGACATTCTTTAGAAAAAGCAGTCTGAACTTCAGGCAAATAATTAGAAAAGTAGGTAAACTCTGCATCACAACAGGAGATCTCGATCATCATATAAAGAGCAGAGCGTCAACGGTTTGATGCTACTAAGGTTTAAAAACTGGAATAGGTTTAGAAAACAAACCCTTTTGCTGTTTGATTACAAAGAAAGAAGTTAGACAACTTTTTATTGATATATATATATATATTTCTTCTATAGACACTTTCTTTATACTCCTAAACAGTTACATATAAAGATTAAAATATAAAAGTTGTTTTCCTTGGCTGCGACTGGTTGCGTATCATCTTTTGGAGTTGGAAATAAAAGCAGTCAAAGCAGCGTCTGCTGTGAAACATGACCAGTTTAATGTTGCTGCAGGGCTAAATCAAGAATACGTCTAAGAAGGATTTTTTTTTTTAAATTCTGAAGACATTTCAAGTCATTTATTTGCGGAATAAAAACATTCAGTATTTAAAATCTGAGCGAGACTTCAGAATGTTACAATTCACACCATTCTTGTGCAGTAGATTAAAGGTTGTGCATTTGTTCCTTTTTGTTCGAGCGCCTGTCCTCCGAGCAGGCACACAGACGCTGCCAGCGCAGCAGCAAGTGTACATTTATTTGTTCATGACGTATACACAAATCGCTCTGAAACAACTCTACAAGGAGCAATAAGAACAGAACCGATTTGATCTACAAATACTGCATAGTTTTATCAGTGCAATAGGATTTACATGAAGGGAAATGGAAGGTGAGTTCAATGGGTTTTTGGTTTTATTAAGCATCTATTTGGAAAAGTGTAAACACTACTTGGACCTTCCTGAGCATGTCTTCAAATTTATCCTTTTGATCGGAATGGCTGACCTAGGCAAACCAATGAATAACCTTGTCAAAACAAGAGTTCCATTTGATACGCTCTACATCTAAATGCGTAGGAATTTAATAACAGAGTGCATGATGGACGTCTACAGAGTGGGACACATTCCCCATCCACGAAGTGCTGTGCAAGCAGCCACGCTGACATGATTTTGTGGACAGTTTGTACAATGCTGCACCTTGTGATGCCTTTAAAAAACAAAATAAACCAACTGACAATCTGCCCATCCAGTGCAGCTGACATCTGACGCAGTAAATGTCACCGGAAAGGGTGTTGAAGAGTGTTTAGTGAGCTACTGTGTTTTAAGCTAATAACCTGATGGCGCCATTTTCAGAGCCCAGCAGCAAGAGCCGCTTCGTGGGCAGCACCGCTAGGCTGGTCAGAGTGCCGCGGAAGTTCTCCGAGCTCAGCTTTGTGCTGCTAACGGGGCTCAGGGAGATATCGGCCATGGAGTACACGCCGATCTTGTTGGCTACTGTTCCGGTTACGATCTGCGAACCGTAAAGGTCGAAGGCGTGGATGTGATCAGACTGTGACTTGTACTGGCGAAGAGGCTTGTTTTCGAGATCCTTCCACACAGTCAGTGTGTAGTCAGTGGAGGAGCTGATCACCAGGTTCCCCTCTGCAGCCTGAAAAAAAAATCAAACAAGAAGCAAAGTTACTGACTGTGTCATCCTAGTAAAGCACTGACCAAAACAAAGTATTTTATACATCTTAAAAGCACAATTCAAGACATTTAACCTTATTATTTCATAAAACTAAGTAGCTTACTGTGCTCAATTCATTGAATATAAGAGACAAGCATCTTTATCATTAGGACAAATGAATTAGCTGTCATCCCACCACTTGTATTAATTTTGTAGTTTGTAATTGCCTTTTTAAAATATAAATATCGGAGAGATATCAAAGTGGCTTTCATAATGAGTAACCTGTGTCCATATTTGCCTAAACTTGTGCCTTCGAAACTAGAGCCACAATCCTTGACCTAATTTGGGGTTAAATAAAGTTTGCGCTCTGTTGACAGCAGACTTACTGGGTACAACTTTCATCACCTCCTACACACTACATTGTGGGAAATGAAAATAATGAAATCAAAACACGTGGTATTTAATAACAAGCAGAATGATTAATAGTCATAATCAAAAGACGGATTTAAAAAAATACTTTAAATCAAACCACCGTTTTATTTTAAACATAAGTTAAACTGCAATAGCAAACACAGACAACGCTAAAGAGGTTTTAGGTTTGACCTGTGAAGTTTGTGTGCTTTGAGGGTTGATCCAAGGGAAAAAAGTTAACAATAATAACTCTCAATCTGGCTAATCAGCCAAGGATCCAAAAGTTTCCATTGTTTACCAAACAGGCTAATCTGAGTTTGTTCAACCCACATTTGGTTGGTTGGCTTTTTTTTAAAAGCTAACAAATTGGCAACAAACAACAGTAAGAAATGTTCTACTACCATCCATTATCCAGCTCACGGGCTTTGAACAACTGAACTGTTTAAAGATGAAAACATACATAAAAAAGTTAAACTGTTTCTTGTAATTGATGTTTAAATGCTTCATACAAACCTCGACTGAAACCACACTGTAAAAAGAGAAAACAGTCCTTGTATTTTCCAACAAAATAAAAAAAAAAAAATAGCTGTAACAATTGGGATTTTTTTATTTTAAATGTCTCTTCTCAGCTCATGTCTTTTCTAGTGTGGCAGTTAAGAGTCCCACGCACTTGACCTGTGTTGTGAAACACATTTTTACTGAATGTACTTAGTGTAACACGGACTCGAGTAGGTGTTGGCTAACACATGATCAACATGTTCATTTTTAAGCTAAAAAATAAACTAAATTAAAATCACAGACTTTTAATAAATACTTAGAGAGTAATGTGACTATAGACAGCCTGTAAAACACTAGTTGGGAGTTCTTGACATTTCATGTAAAAAAATTTGTGAATGTTTTTTTTCCTTTTCCAATTTTTAAATGATCCAAGTCATGACGCAAAACGTATCAGAAGCCAATAACTATGATATTATCTTCTTGATATAGCAGTGCCACAGAAAAAGGGAGTTTTAACATTATTTAAATATATCCGGCAGCTTCTGCTCATCCGTGGTTGGCTCGCAGAAGCAACAGGTCCAGGAGGAAAACCCAAACATTCCTCTCCCCAGAGACACTCTCCAGCTCCTCCTAGGGGATCCTAATGCGCTCCCAAGCCCGAAAAGGTACATAATATCTCCCGCAAATTCTGGGTCTGTCTCAGGACCTCCTCAAAGTAGGATGTGCACAGAAAATCTCCAGTGGGAGCATTCTAATTAAACGCTCCCCCTTTTTTTATTGTTTCCCATTGATTAGCACTTTATTAGAATCCTTCATGTACCACATTTTCTCTATAACACAAAGCCAACTGAAGTGCCTTTTATATCTATATAGTATTTGAATAGTCGTTTACAGAAATAAACCTATTTAAATAAAATATAAACCTAAAAAGCAAAAGTGATGGCCATTTGTAATAGAGAACAAAGTGCACCACGGATTGAAATTAAGGACTGATCATCGAGAAGCAATTACAAAACCTATAGAAAAGAGTGGCACAATTTCTATAGAGTTGGTGTGAGTGACTATTTCTTCAGTGGATTTTCTTTGGTCATTGGAAGCAAAAGATTTATTTTATTGCTACCATTTCTTTTTATTTTCTTTCCAAAAATGATCCCAGTTACCTATGGTCTTAATTACATTACCTATAATGTAAATGGGGTAACTCAGTAAGTGTGTGGTTACTCCACGTGTGTCCTAGCTATACTAACAAAAATATTGAGATTGAAGACTGCCGTGCACCGCGCCTGTTGGGACATAACAGCCCCTAAAATAACAGATTTAACTGCTTTGACCCCATTGACCTGTTGTATGTTCTCAGTCCTCTCCTTTTCTTTTTTTCTTAGCTTTTCTCTGTTGTCCTGAGTATGACATATGGGAGAATACGTATGGATCTGTATACCTATAGCCACACACACACACACACTATACCTTCATCTGGAGGATATCTCCTTCGTGAGCTGGCCAGCCCTTAAGTACAAGTCCTGTGCGTGCGTCTAGCAGAACAATGAATCCAGATGAGAAGCCTGCAGCCACCGTGCGTCCTGAGGGACTTACCGCCAGGTAGCGGATGAGCCCAGCGCTAACATTGCTGTATGCCAGACGAAACTCGTGCTGGAGACACGGGGGAAGATTTGTCACTTTCAAGACTGAAATAACTCATTCCTGTCGAAGTGTAAAAAAAGGCTTCTCTTCAGAAGGCAGTAATGATTAATAGCCGGTGGGTGGTAAATGGCTTATGTCTCGAGAGAATGAGCCTCCTAAGTGAAATTGCTACCTGCAATCCAGGTTTTCGAGGATCAATGAAGCGGAGAACAGAATCCGCACTGCCAAACACAATGCTGTAATGTGGAGCTGGCATGGTGGTGATGGCTGTAATTGGAATCTTCCCATCCACGGCTTCATACAAGCCAATGTGTTTGCCTTGAGACAATAAAAAAAAAAGAAAAGTAATTACATGGGAAAATATGCAAGCAAAACTAGAACCTCTAACACAATTTTTTTAAAAAAAGAGCAGTAATGTGTTATAATCTGCTGCACCTGTATATTGGTCCCACACATGGACAGTTCCATCACAGCTAACAACTTCCTGGGAAGTTTCGAGCTGTCCAACGTAGAAGACTGACTTGCGATGTTCACTATATGTCAGCCTGGGCTCCACCTCCTGCGTCCCATCACCGTGATTATAAAGAGGCCAGAGCTTCACAGTCTTGTCTTTACTCCCAGAAAGGAAGTAATCTTCTCCTGCCAGAGGTGCCAAACACTTGATATTGCCCGAATGACCCAAGAAACTCTGCAATCTGATCTGGTGAAAGTGGAAATGTGAATCTTGTTGATTAAGACCGATCTCATACTGCCAGTAGGCCAACCAGTTGCCCTGTAGAGAGCGGCTACTACGAGGGAGCTCTTGCTTTAGGGCACTGTCCTCTGGAGAAGGGCCTGTTATCCAGGAGGAAAAAGAAGATGCACCTGTTGAAGAAGTAGCAAAGGTGGAGGCAGTGGTGACTATGGGAGTTGTATGACTGGAGCGCCCCCAAGAGCTAGCCAAGCCACGGTTGGCGTTGCCACCATACTCAGTCTCACGGGACACTTGGATGCGGTTTCCGACCAGGTGGCTTCCAAATGTGCCTGACTCGGGGAGGGAGTCTCCCTGTGTTGTGGCGTTACTTGAAGGAGAAGGAAATGGACTACAAACCAAGTTTCTGTCAAAACCAGACGATGGAAGAGACTCCAACCTGGATGATGAGGTGCGGTTTGTCTCTGGGCCCCCCTGACTCACACTCTGATGGTAGGACTGGGCCAAATGCCAGACCAGTTCATGATTCGGAACCACTTTCCGAATAGCTGTGTCACCTATAAACATCACAACAGAATATTGATTTACACCACTGTCAAGCAAAAAATATATATTTATCATTTGTATGACAATCAAGTGCATTATTCCCACCTATAAGGCAGTAGAAAGGGATATAGGAGGCATGAGCCATCTCAGGATTAAACACCGTCTGCAACTCCTCCAAGACCCCCATCTCATATGTTACATTCGATTCTTCAGGTGTACAAACATCCACCACTGTCACTTCTCCAACAACTCTCTGAGGGGCATCATTCAGCTACAGAGTAGAAGAAACAAGCAGATTTAGACAATTTTAACTGGATTCATTAATTTTATTTTCCACAATAATGTGCAGCAGCTGGATGGCTAAACTTTGAATTTATCTGATCCAACAAGAAAAACAAAAAACAAAACGTTATTTGTACTCAAACGCTGTCAACGTTGTTATTGTAAGTTTCTCTAATTTGTCACAACATTTATTAGTCATTTTTTTGTGGCAACTTCGCTTGTTGAAAGCGTTCAAGAAAAAAAAAAATTCAGTATGACAATTTTCTGTCTATGTAAACTTTTATCTTTGTAGGAACTGAACACATACCCCGGGGATTAAAAACAATCTTCTCGATCAAATGCGGGGATTTATTTTAGCAGTTTCAATTAGAAAGTTTGAGCTCGAAGTCTGTGCGTGTTGTTCTGAGCGACAGGCTGCGAGCATACCTGAGACTGCAGAGCCTGCAGCACAGAGAAAACGGCAAAGAACCGACGCAGTGTGTCAGCCATGTGCTGTTGCACCATCTCCCGTCCGATGCGCAGACAGATGAGGGCCATTAGGCTCAAGGTTTTGACACAGACAGCTGTGCGTGTTTGCACCCCACTGGGAAACCTACACAACACAACACAATAGAGAACACGAATCAGAAAACCAAAACATCACTGACTGATCGAGTGTATGTGTAGGTTTGTGTTACTGACCCCATTCGTGGGGTGGTAAGAAGATCTAAAAGTGGAAGGAGAACATCCTGATTGATCTTCATCAGCATGTCCATTAGAGTGGTATCTGAGAGAAAGACGATGATCTTCTGTGTGAGAGCAACAGCGCCGAGAAGACTTGCTTCCTTACGTGTGTTTAGACGCTGCGAAGACGGCGGAGACACCTGAAAAATATATACATTTGTAAATTACAAGCTCATTTTGGTAAAATTTTAAAACTACCATAACCTTAAAGCACAATTTGCCTCAAACATTAGTTTCTCTATGAAAAAATTATCACTAGTGCAACTTTGAAAATGTATTCATTGATTTAATAAGGTTTATTTTCTTTTTGTCTTACTAAATATCCGATATAAGGCAGGTACTGGTAGGTGAGAACAGGCTCTCCATAAAGTTGAGCTATGTAGATGAGACAGTCCAAAACAGGGCCTGCTGTATGATCGCCAACCACAGGTTTCTTCTCATAGACACTGCCCATTCCCATACTCTCCAAATGGCTCTCCTCTGATGGAGCGGCCACAAACTGGTGATTTTCAGGTCCTACGGGAAGATAATACAAAAAGAAAACACAACCAATAACACACATGGTGGTAAAACAGTAAAAATAGTTTTGTAGATAATGCAATGTTTTAAATTCACACACCAATGTAACAGTTTGTGAGCAACCGCAGCAAATTTCTGGCTACATATCGAGACGTCACTGTTGGTCCAAGTTTTGCTGAAAGCCAGCGAACAGTTTTGCATACGGTGTCTGCGAATAAAAAAATCATTTAAAATGTTACAAACGATGAAATAACTAAACAAATAACTTACAGTAGGTTCCATAACCGATTCACCTAAAAGAATCTTTTGCTCTTTTTCCTCAGACTCCTCCGATGGATCACGACAATCGTCCTCCTCTTGTCCTTCCACAGTTCTATTCTCAGTCTCTTCCAGTGTCAGTCCATTCAGTATCTCACCTTCTAGAGTTGCAACTGTGGCTCCTGAATCAGTGAACTGTGAGTTGAGGGCGGCTGGGTGATCTGTCCCCTCTTTAGTGTCGTGAATTACCTCTTCTTCCTCCAGCTCTCCTCCGTCCTCTCCCTCACTGGCATGTTTCAGGTCCTGGCTGCTGTCGGCTGACTTCAGACTGGCTCGATCCCGCACAGAGTCATCACCCAGAGAGAGCTCGCTTGTGCTGCTTTTGTCACTTAGTTTTCCCACGCTAAAAGACTCTTGGTCTTGATCTTTGGATGCCGAGTTCTGGCTGTGCTGCTTCCCAGAAGACACTCCTGCTTCGCTGTTCACATAGAACTCATTCTGAAAGTCCTCTGCCTCCGAAAGAAAAACTTGGTCACTGAGACTAATACCAGAAGAGTAGTCAACCATTCCGGCGTCTCCACCCAGTCCAACGCCTCCGCCAACCCCACTGCTACCCCCCATACTGCCAGCAACAGACCCAGATGATGGTTGTACCTTGCCACACTGAAAATCTTCATCCTCCTCCTCCCCAAGATTGCACATGCCTGTCCTCAGCCCTTTATAGGTTTCGCCACCAGTGCCTGAGATGCAGCTTTCAAAGCCAGTGATGACCTGCAGCACATGAGGGAGTAAGTTTGAGAGAAAGGCCTGCAGGCCAAGCCTCATTATCAGCTGAAGAATGAAACAGTCAGTATAGAGATAGAAACGTCCTTTGAGGCAGTGAGGGTTTTCATAAACATTGATGAGTGGTTTCAGTAGGTACTTATTTGCATTCCTGGGTCCCAGTACTCTAGAGATGGGTTCAAACAGGTACCAAGCTGCGTAGACAGCAGTGGTCTCCTCAAGCATGAGTGTAAGAATGAAGGGCAAGAGAATCTCAAGACCCTCTGCAGTGATATTACTCCGCAACAGGGCTTCAAGCTGCTGCCACAGGTGAAAGACAATGTCTCTTCCCTGAGGGTTACACACAGTGCTCATGTTGGAGTGGTAGGAAAAGATAAAATTATGAAGTGCAGCAAAATAGGAAGGAAAAGGAAAAGGAGTGATAATGGAGTTCAGTAACTGGTGAGGGTTTGGAGGAGGAAGACCGTCGCAGATGGGGTCATATTTGAAAAGAAGGGGATCTGGGCAGTCTTGTACTTTCCTGAGAGCTGCACCAGAGTGCTTCTCTATTAGCAACAACGTCTGAAGAGCGTGGTGCAGGGACAGTGGCACGTCACGGAGGTTTGTGGAGCATAACTTCATGACAGCTTGGAAACGCTTTCTGAGGGGGGTTTCTGGTTTTAGTCCTCTCAGTTTGGCAGAATAAAATATCTCGCCGATTAGAACACCGAGAGCTTGCATGTCTCTTTGATAAAGCTGTGTAAGAGATGTTTGAGAGTCAATTATCAAGCCCTCTCTCATGGGGCCTCTAGATGTTGCAGGATGCCATACTTCAGCATGGAGACTCTTTACCAAGAAATTATTCAGCTTCTCCAGTTCTTCTAAAGGTTGTAATGGACTGAAACCTTCAGGAAGAATGATCTTAATTTCCTCTGCACTGGTGCTAGAGACATTTTCTCCTTGTTTTTTGTTCATTGGTCCGCCTCTTTGTAACACGGCACTACGTAAACTAGGACCCATGCCACTTGTGAAATCACCAGGGAATGAACTGGGAGACTGTGATACAACAAGTGGTGTGTGCTCTCCACCCATCTTTCCTCCGCCTGCACTGATGGTTGGCAGTGGGACAGAGCAAGACACAGAAGTGGACGAGCCAGAGGATGCTAATGAGTCTAGAGCCTCTGTGCCTTGTTCAAGCTCTTCATCTCTATCTACCGTGGCCCAGGTAGTGGACTCGCACCCTGTGGATTCTGGTACCATTCCATCCACAGTGTCAGCCGCTGTGCTCATTGGAGGAATGTGTAGAGAAGGCACATTAAGAGTAGCAAGACCAAGAAGGGGAGGTTCTGCTGGGGCGTACTGGGATGAAGATAAACGGGGTGGGTGGGGCTGGTCAAACAACTGAACTACACCATAGGATGTCAGGTTAGTGTGATTGTCCACTAGATGGAGGCACACATTCTTGGCCTTAATAGCTTCTTTGCCAGATAGCTTATAGCCAAATGTGAGGTCTATCCAATGGTGCAAATGCTGAGACACTTCTCTGCTCTCCAGAAGGCGCCGATGAACCTCAATAAACTCTTCACAGGACTTGCACCAAGAAGGCACATCCAGGTCAGGCATGTCTGGGTGGATTGAGCGGAAAATAGAAGGATCTGTGTAGAACTCTGGAATGCACTCATCAGGAGTCCAGCTCTGCATGCGCTCCATGGTGGCTGGGTACTCATTAGGCTCCCACTGGGATCTGACGTGACTGCACAACACTGATTTGGGCGTCTGTCGGGCTTTGTAGACATAGTAGGTGATGTCTGACAGCACGTCAGATATGTGATGAGGTACATGAAGGTGCTCAGACTGTCCAGGACTTCCAGACCCCAGCCCACCGAGGTCTCCAACTACACTGCCTACACCCATCCCGTTACCCCCTGCAGCAGCCAAAGCTTCTTTAGTCATCTCATACGTAAAGTCCAGCTGCTTGTCCCCCTTATTAAGCCTGAACTTTGACCTCCTGAGGTCTCTGAATTTACCAAATGGCACAGTAAAATCCACAACCCATGGCAGCACCGGGTGATAATTTGGGTCTCCTTCTCGTCGTCCTGCTAACCTGTTCAGCTCCATCAAATAATGGAAGTTACTGACTCGTCCATGGACCCAGTCCAGCACCAGTGTCTTCAGCTCATCAAAGCAATCTTTGCAGATGCTATTGTTCTCTTGGCTCACACATTTAATTTCTTTTGGCAGGGCACTTTTTGGCTCTTGTCTTGCGCAAACATCACTAACCTCATCCTTTTCTGCCCCCAGGTCCTCGTAATGAGCAAGGTTGAGTTTGAGGTGGCTGCAGAGTTGCTCATCTACCGCTACATCCTGAAGAGATAACTCTCCACAAGACAGCCCTGCTGTGTGACACGCCTGCAGAGCTATTAGGATCTGGTAGATGATGAATAACACTTTGGCATGGCTGTTTGCAAGCTTGGCTGGGCTGAAGGACACAATGTCGTGAAGTGAATACTGAGTATAGGGCAGAATCACATACAACATTTCTGCTGTCTCCAGCAGACATTCTGCTGGCAGGACATTAGGACAAAGAGTGTCTGATTGAGGTTTGGAAAAATAAGAAGAACCGGATGGCAAGAAGCTGTCTTTGTCTTTCTCTCTGGCCGGAGAGACGGATGGTGACACTTTGTCGGGTGAGATGAAGGTGAGATTGAAAAGCTTCTCTAAGGCATGACGAACTGCATGTACAGCTGCAACATGCATTTGCTCACTAGGTCCTGTATATGTTTGCACAAGTTTGTGATGAGCTTCCCGCCACAGATTCCTGAAAAAAAGGAAAGAAAAGAGAAAGCCAATAAAACACTGTCTGTTTTGTTTTTAACCCCAATCAATGTATTGATTTTACTATAGTTATTTTTAACTTTTCATTTCCATACAACTACACTTCAGACTAACTGAACAAGATATTAACTTTACTTATAGAAAACTTCATTTGGCAGACATTAAATAATCTTGACTTCAGCTACAAAAAAAATGAATTTTGAAGTTATTACACTAAACAAAAACCCTTTGGGGTAAAATACACGTCTATATGTCTCATTTACATGCAAAATAAAAACACATGCTAACAACGTATTCATCTGAGTTGAAACACCCCAAAATAAGTTTTTTTTTTTACAGTACCTGACATTATGCTGTGACACACACTGCATGCTTTTGACGTACGAATCCTGTGACAGCATTTCCGTTTGGTGGTGGCACGTGTCCCTGATCAGTCTGTAACTCAGCTTGCGTTTTCTCAGACCCTGAATGCAAACTCTCGTCCAGCCAGGAGGCAGCTTTGCTTGGGAAGACCGCAGGTACGTGCAAATTTCTGCTGCACTGATGCTTTCAAAGCGGGCACAGCGTACGACCCTCCGCTCCCTGAGGCCCATCACCCAGCGCAAAGGAACGAGGGCTACAACCTCTCGAGAACGAGGCCCGGGACCCAACTGCCGTCGGTCCACTCCCAAGTCTTTCTCAACGGCTTGCGTCAACCAATCCATGGTCAGTCTTCAAATGCTTGTTTGGAGCTGCACACGTCTCGGCTACTTTCACATCAACACCTCCCAGTGGGCACAAGGGTCAGAAATCCATGAAGAAAGTCATCAAGAGCAGAGACAACCTCCTCTTTTACTTGTCCCTCTGTAGACATAACAGAAAAAAAGAGCCATGAAAAAAGCAATGACTTAAATAATGTGGATGTAAATTTCTCATTAGCATCTGGACAGTAGATTAAGTTGCTGTACGGATGCTGGTGAAAGGACATGGCTAAAACTACAAGAGCTTCTCACATGACTGCAACAGTTCTACATTATCAACACTTCATAGATTAGTCTGTAAGATTCTCCAGTGATTTAAAATGTACTTTTAGCACACCTAAAGCACCACTGTTTGCATCTGATCCACTTCATCTTGCATGTTAGATGCATTTAGCTCTGTGTGGCTGGTTTAAATCGAAGTGAAAGTACTGCAAGCTTCAAACAGATTTACTAAATCTGCTTAAATGGTGATAAAGGTCCTAAAATTCTCAAACGACGGAGCAGCAAAAGCACGTTAAAGGTTTATTGAGTTTGAAGAAGATCTTTAGGGAAGTGAAGCTAGCTAACACTTAGCTTACCGAGGAGGCTAACGTTACAACACCAAAGTGGAGCAAAAATAAACCATTATTAGGTTAGTCAGACGCATTATAGACGCGGTTTGCCTCGTGTAACCCCACGGTAATAACAGAACAACAAACAGGCTCGGTGTTTTAACGCAGAGCTCACCTCTCACCACTTGTAGCAGTTTGCAGCTAGTTGGCGTTAAGCTAACGGTGAACCCCGCGTTGAACCTCACTTTGAATCACTTCCTCAAACGGAGGCATGCTGCGGGCTGAGCTCCAGCAGCTCCATTTTTCGGACGTTTCCTGATGCGTTTCAGCACACAGACTACAGCCGGTTTGTCAGGCCGATCCTATGTTGTTCAGAGCTACTTCTTGGAGCCATATTTTTTTATTTTTTGTTACAAGCGACGCCTCACGTGACACGGCAGCACCAGCCCCAGCTCATGTGATTCCAGTCGCTGACCCGCAGCTTCACTTTGACTTCCTCAATGTCATCCAAAACAACAACAACAACAAAAAACAGTCTATTAGCAGCAGAAAATATGGTCAAGGCTGCTTAAAGCAGAGGAAACATAGCCAAATAACCTACGATTGTTACGGAGCAGCGGAAAGGGCATGTCGGGAAAATATTATTGCAAGCGCACACAAAACACTGCAGGGAACGCGATAGTATTTTTTTCCC
The DNA here is from genome assembly GCF_001649575.2 of Kryptolebias marmoratus. Classification (NCBI taxonomy): domain Eukaryota; kingdom Metazoa; phylum Chordata; class Actinopteri; order Cyprinodontiformes; family Rivulidae; genus Kryptolebias; species Kryptolebias marmoratus. The sequence goes on along the minus strand of NC_051431.1, from coordinate 7,793,402 downwards.
CCGAAATGTCCCTTACGGGGCTCCGTACACAATAGCCACAGGACAGACCGAATAAAATCTGATGGTAAATTAACTAAATTATAGTAAATTACACACTAAAGCACGAAGTGTTGCCATCTTTGTGCAGTAAAATCTTTTATTTTTGTGAACTAACTGTTGTCTATTGTCACTTATCCAATTTTGCTCACGAAAAAAGTCGATTTATTCTTTTTTGTATTTTAATCGTTTATGTCATTGCCTTGTTTGAGCAAACTTAAAAGCACTTCAGATAGTTTTATTTATTTTTAAATGTAATATGTGAATAAATCTGGCACTGACACCGAGACTGTGAAAGCGCCATTAATGCTGAACAGTTTATGCAAGTTTTACAGTAATATTGCAGTTTTAAGTGTAAAGTCCCTGTAGAAAAGACATATAGGCTAAACTGACCTGTCTATAGTTCAAACCTTTGAACATCTGTAAAATACTATGAATGAATGAATAAATGAATGAATGAATGAATGAATGAATGAATGAATGAATACAAAGGCCCCCAAATTATTTTCATATTAATAGGTTGCTGTATAAGTTTTCTCCACAAGATGGCAGTAAATCATATAGCAAGTCTATCTTGTCCATAATCACTTGATCTAAATCTTGATTACACTTGATTTCATAAAATATAGTGCATTCTGCCTTGTTATTGTATGGTCTACATAAATTCAAAACTTCCTATTTGTGAGGGAATTTTATCATCTATGGTATGTTTACTTTCAAAAAAGTGCCAGGCATGTAACGTGTGAAGATTTTGCGATTTTCTGGTTTAAAGTCTATACAGCTGCAAACTTTACATTGTGAAAGTTTTTATACAAATGAATAATGAAAAAAACTTAAGCATCATGTAAAAATTAACTCTATGCAAAAGAAAATAGCACTTACAAACACAGATCTGTTCTGTGTTGACACTTTGAGTGCATGATATGAATGTTAATTAAAAAGGAAATAATAAACTAAAAGGATCAATCTAACAGCAGAGTTATAGCTTTTTTTAAATCATATTTTAGATAGTAGATTGTCCACATGTTGAAATGTGGCTCCTGTATCTTTGAAAGTGGTCAGAGTAATTCTGTATATGCATGACCACACTGGGTTGGAAACTCGTAATTACAGAGACACAAATGAAAAGCTTCCCTCGTCCAAATGTACTGTCGCTGCAAAACTGTTGTCAGCATTATTACAGAAAAGATATGGCTAAAGAACATGACATTCTTTGGTTTAGTATATCTTGTTCCTTTTTTTTCTACACCTAGCAGAAATGCCCTATCAAGTCTGAAACCAAAAGGACAACCGCACTTCATCTAAACTAGCTAAATTTGGCCACCAGTGCAAGGAATGGATTTTCCTTGATTGCCTTTAATACGCTGAGCAATTGTAATAGTTCCTTAAATTTAGAGACGTGATCAAAACAATTTAATTCATGCTGTTTGTTGAAATGTACATGAAGGAAAAAGGTGAATGAATGAATTTGAGTAGTGAATCTCCACCACTGTACTTGTGAAATGTTTTTAAAAAGTTTTATTGAATGCAAAATAATATATAAATTAGATACAAAACAGCATTTTGATGAAGAATGAAAATCCAACTTTTCGTAAGATCGCAAAGTTGCATAAACTGAGATATTGTTTCCATCTTTGTATCAGTTTATCTCTTTTGGTCGTAATCTTTAACCTTTATAAAATTGAAACCCAACAACAAGATAAAACAAAATAAACTGATACAAAACATTCAAATTTTAGTTTGTTGTTATGGCCAAACGCAAACACACAATTGCTTGATGCACTTTCCACTGGTGAGTCAAATGCATTGATCGAGATCAAATGTCAAACTGTTCATAAAAGTATATTCAATTATTACAAAACTATGAGCACTGCAGCATCTAAATATAGCTAAAGACAGTTGGTATTACTGTTATGTCGAAATATATTTTAAAAAAAGGTACTGGCACAAACGAACATGTGACCAAAATTTACTGGACTTCATTTAAGGAAGCCAGGCTTAAAACTGTCGTTACGGGACGGCAGCAGATGGTTGAGGATTGTATCCTTGTGTAAGCAACACAATATTTGCTTTCTTACTTTTTGTTGAGGAAGAACAAAATACAGTCTAATGAGCTGCCAGTGTTTCCAAAACTGAGACACAAACCAATGTGAGAGATATGATATGATATGATATGATATGATATGATATGATATGATATGATATGATATGATATGATAAATTAAAAATAAACAGTTGCATTTACAGGGTGTTTATTATTTTAAAACATCTTTTGTTGCATATTTTATTGCACAACATACAAGGAACTTAATATACGTCATTATTATATATTGACCAATGACATAAAGACAAAAAAGGGACTAATAATGTCAAGGAAAGAATACATTTTAGTGAGTTAAAATGTTCTTCTGAACCCATGATGTCCATTGTTTTACAAAATGTTTTAAATGGCCTCTATCACCTGTAAATCACCTGGGATGTTTCCTGACTGTCCTGTGATTAAAGCACAGCTCAGATTTGTTTTTCCTGGAGTGTCTGCTTGTAGATTAAATGTTTTTACTGTATCACACACCTCCTGTATTAAATCAATGATTACATTTCTATTTATGAGTCAGAAATTGAGTCTTCCAAAAAGTGCCGGCATTGAAAAGAACAACTAAAAGCAAAAAAAGAGACCAAAACGACCCAACAAATGTTGATAAAATCATGCAGATAATTAGATAATTATTGATCTTGAAGTAAAACGATGCAGGATTACTTTTGTTTGCTTCAGTGTTTAAATCCTTTAAACTTTTAAATAGAAATAGAGCCAAAAACACTTTAATGTAATAATCTGTTGATTAATGTTTCAGTTGATTTAAGTTTAATTTGTAAAACAAACAAACAAAAACACCTTAAGTACTCCTAATGATCATCAAAACTATTTCCAATTGTTTTTCTGTTCAAAAATTCACAAAATTGTATTTGATTATCAATACCCATTACTGTTTCAGAGATTCTTCACAGGGAAAATTGTGACTAAAATCTATGTAAAATGTCCTTTTTTACATCAGAAATGACTGAAATGCAAGATCAATGATGACAGTAAAACAACTGACTTTAAATTGTAAATACTGTAGTAGTAACTTAGTGATCTATCCATGAAACATGCTTATGTAAGAGCTGTTAGTCTTATCACCCTGAATGAACTGATAAGCAGAAAGATGTTGGAGCACCTGTGGCAGAATCAGCAGTTCTGCACAAGCAATCAATTTCCAGAATGGGAACAGGAAAATTGATTTCTGTGACAAGAAAATAAATATGTGTAAAGAAAATGTGCTGATTAAGCGGAATAACTTTTTTTTTCTTCTCATGAATGGGTCGGTTCTTCTGTTTTTGGAGTCTGCACCCATCGCACTTTCTCACTCCTCATTGTGATTCGACTCCCTCTTTCTCTCCTTTATTTGCTGCGGGACTCTCCTCCTCCTCTTCCTCCTCCTCCCCCTCTTCTCCTCTGAGCCTCAAAAACGCGACCCATGGTGCAGAGGCTTATTCTCATGGGTTGTCCTTCAGGATGGGATTCTTCAGATATATCTGCTCCATAAAGAATGAGCTTATCCTTTTCTTGACTCCATGCGTCTTTCTTCCTCTGCCTTTAGTGATCGGGACTCCGGTATGTAAACTGACTTTAATTAGATGATAGATTAACAGAAGAAACTTTGTCACAGAGAAGAAAGTTGAAGGAAAAATGATTGCTTAGATTTTAGATTTTATTTGGCAACATATTCCTTCGGAGCTGGACACATCCTACTCATTTTCATGTCTGTGCTTGCAGTTTTAGCACCTAATGGTTGATTTCTGGGCATTATTAACTAGTCATATGTTTAAAAGTTGCAACCTGAGTTGACAGGGTTGCTTTGCACCTGCTGGCACCGGCTCCGGCGGACGCAGCGCACTTGGAGAGCGGCGCGTGAGAGAACTGTCCGGTGGTGCCAAGGGGGAGGCTGTGGCAACTCTGGACAGTCCTGTTATGTTAAACTCCTTTTTGTTGTAACGTAAAGTGTAAGTCCAGCGTGGGAACCAGAGAATCAAAGGCTCCTGTCCACATTGTTACCTCCACATGTAAATCACAGAGGCGTGCAGGCTGCTGGCATGTTGTGATAGGGACAAAACCACAGATTAGAGGGATGCCTGCATCCAACACGAGGACAAGCATCAGTCTGCAAGCAATGACACAACTCTCTTATCTGTAACAAAGGTTTGAAAATGCCAAAAATGATAAGATATAACTTTCCTATAAGGAATGCATATCGTCCAGAGTTTTAAATTAAAGTCGTCTTGTGCTGAGAAGGAATGGAGTTAAAGCCGTTTTGGTCCAACCTTGTAGATAAATGACTTTATGTGAGGTTATGAGACCTGACAAGATCTGTTGAGGATGACTCTCAACTACTACCACACCAAATTTAACTCAATATCTGTAAGTTTGTCTGAGTTATGACATTTTAGTGATTTCTAAGGTCGAATAGCTGTGGCAGGCTTCTCGAATTGGGTTGTACCGTACATGTCCCATCAATGATGACTTTCAGATTTTTACTCAAATTTATCCAGTGGTTCATGAGATACTTTGCTAAGAGACAGACAGTGTTGACGCTAACAATTAAGGACAAATAAATATGCACAGACATTGGAGAAAATTTTAGTGCCTTCATCTGCAGGCGATGATAATCATAATAATTAAAATGATGTTTCTGCAGAAGTGTGCTGAAAGCAAATTAGCATGTGATTTAAAAAAAAACAAACAATAGGTCTGACTTATCTTTACCCTTTGAACCTTTATATCACATCCAAATAAAAAGGAGATCATATAGATCTTAACTGATTACCTGGAACTTTTATTCGAAGTTTGTATCGTACATGTCTGTGTGCTTTCCCCCCCACATTCACCAGGATTTTTGCCTTCCGAACAGGAAGCAGAATGTGCCTACGTGATCATCCTGATGGCGCTGTACTGGTGCACAGAAGTCCTGCCGCTGGCTGTGACAGCTCTTCTCCCAGCTGTCCTTTTCCCACTGTTTGGCATAATGCAGTCCAAAGATGTAAGTCAAACCAACACTTTAGGTTATGACGTTTTCTTTTTTCCATTCAGTGATCGTTCCTTTGATCTTGCTGTTTCAGGTGGGTATGCAGTATTTGAAGGATACGAACTTGTTGTTTTTGGGAGGACTGATGGTCGCTGTGGCTGTAGAGCACTGGAATCTGCACAAGCGCATTGCTTTAAGGGTGCTGCTCTTTGTTGGTGTACGTCCAGCACTGTGAGTGGTTTGACTGTACCCCAGCTATCACCTTTAGAACCTAAAATTGAAAAGCATATCTTATCAGCTATGTTACATATCTGCTATCTAAAGAACCAGCATACTGAAGATAAGGCCGGTGTGTTCAAGGTTTTCATAAGATAATAAAAGTGTGTTTTTTTTTTTGTTGTTAATTACTGTTATAAACCAGTCATGGTCTGATTTTATGGCCACTAACAACAATCATTTTCTTTTATTTTTTTGTTTTTCCATTGTTGATGACAGTTTAATGCTGGGTTTCATGGGTGTTACTGCATTCCTGTCCATGTGGATCAGTAACACAGCTACAACAGCAATGATGGTGCCTATTGTCCAAGCTGTGCTGGATCAGCTCAACAACAGTGAAAGAGAAGTACCTCAGATCCTCAGCTCAGACGAACCTGTCCAAACATCAGACGCTGACGGCAAACCACCCACACAGACAAAAAAAGAAAGTGAAGGACATGGTGAGCCCTTCACAAGTTCAAGTACAGTGTCTGAAGCCCCAACCGTCCGAGAAACTGTTGCAGAAAACAGGCAGCACCAGACTTTTTTCTAATTAGAGTACAAAATCACTGCTTTTTTCTCGTTGCTCTTTGTTCAAAGGCCCAGTGGTGGTGACCTTCTTAGATGCTTCCGTAGAAATTGCCAAACAGAAAGAGGCAGCAGAAAGGCTGAAAATGTGTAAAGGGATGACCTTGTGTATTTGTTATGCTGCCAGCATTGGCGGCACCGCCACACTGACAGGAACTGGTCCCAATTTGGTGCTTCAGGGTGGCATGAATCAGTAAGTGTGTCGTTATCGATCATGAAGAGTACTCCAATATTTGGAAATGTCTGTAAATTGACTTTTTGTCGCTGTCATTTTCGTTAGGCTGTTTCCTGAAAATGGGGATGTGATTAACTTTGCATCCTGGTTTGGCTTTGCTTTCCCAAACATGATCCTTATGCTCACAGTGGCCTGGCTTTGGCTGCAGTTCGTCTTCATGGGATTCAAGTGAGTTTGATGACAGCTAACACCTTATTATTGCATAAAAAACGTGGATGTTCAGTGGAGGTAATATTAAAAAAATGGTCTTGATTCCTTTGTGATTTCTATAGCTTCAAAAAAACGTGGGGCTGTGGGGCTGAAAAGACAGAAAAGGAGATTGCTGCCTATAATGTGATCCGTGAGCAACATCGTCTGCTTGGGTCCATGTCTTTTGGAGAAATAAGTGTCCTGGGTCTCTTCATTTTGCTGGTGCTTTTGTGGTTCACAAGGGATCCAGGTTTTGTCAACGGCTGGGCCACAAATATCTTTAATGCTGATGCAGAGTTTGTACTTATACTTTTACCTTCTAAAGTTTAATTCATACATTAAAACAGTTTACAATAGATGTATAATGACCCTTGTACTCCCATCCCTCAAAGGTACGTGACGGATGCCACAGTGGCGATCTTTGTGGCCGTTCTTCTCTTTGTTCTGCCTTCTGAACCGCCGCGCTTCTGTTCATGGAGGTCTCGGAGTTTTGATACAGGTAAGCCATCGGTGTGGAAGAACGCATGTAGTTTAATGCTTTGCAAATAATATTTAATGGGTCAAATCTGCAGCTCAGCATCAGTCTTCGGGCTCAACGCCAAGTCTCCTCACCTGGAAAGTTGCCCAGAAGAAGATACCGTGGGGGATTCTGCTTCTTCTTGGAGGAGGTTTCGCTCTCGCTAAGGGAAGTGAAGTAAGTGGCAAGAAGAGTTACACTATATTACGTTATGTAACAATATGTAATTTGACAATACATTATGTTACATAATGTTATGCCATGTAATGCTCCAATATGTTACATCACTTTATGTTACAGTTTACGTTACATTATGTAACTTCATGTTATATTACATTACATTACGTTACGTTACATCTCATTATGTTCTGTTACTTTATGTTACATTAATATGTTACATCACAGTATGTTTTGTCACATTACATTACATCTTGTTACATTATGTAGGGTTAATGCTGTGTTACAATACATTACAATGTGTAATATATTGTGTTATGTTATGTTATGTTATGTTATGTTATGTTATGTTATGTTATGTTATGTTATGTTATGTTATGTTATGTTATGTTATGTTATGTTATGTTATGTTATGTTATGTTATGTTATGTTATGTTATGTGTTTTATTATGTTAGTCCCTGTCTTCCTACATGACATTATGTTACGTTATGGTACATTTTTTTTGCTTTCAGGTATCGGGACTCTCAAAGTGGATGGGAGATCAAATGACTCCCTTGCAGAACATTCCTCCCTGGGCCATTGCTATCATTTTATGTCTACTGATTGCTACCTTCACAGAATGCACCAGTAATGTGGCCACAGCAACTCTCTTCCTACCTGTCTTAGCCTCGATGGTAAGAGCGCTCGCACAGAACATATGTGTTGATATGTGAAACAAAAGCAAAATCTGAAATGCAGGGGACATGCAGTCATGCCTGGTAGTCAGGCTTATGTTTGGTAAGATGCTCTTTGCAGTGAAGCCATGCTAATCGATTTCCCCAGTTAAAGTTCAGCACTGACACGGCTCCCAAAGAGAGCTGGCCTACTTTCCCATGTTTGGCAAGTCCTCCAGTTGGTCATTCAGGCTGAATTTGTTTAGCTCTCTACTGTGGGCCCCTCCTTCCATTAATAACCTGCCAAATACACCAATTCAGCCCCCATGCCCTGTCTCACTGCCCGTCTCTTCGCTGATGAAGAATGTCATTACTGTGCCTACTTGTTGAGCACTACACGGAATGTCAAAAATGGTTTATGAAAAACAGCGTCTTGCAGGGATATTCAGACTGATGTTTTGCACAAGTGTGATCAAGTGTGCATGACAATCGAGACAGGAGCATGAGAGAACAAGAATCAGTCATTTGATCATTCACTATAGTGAAAGTGGAGATGACAGTTTGGGCGAGTAATGGCTTGTGGCTTCTGTCTTTGTGTCATCGTGTCAAGTAAGTCTTTGATTTAAACAAAAGCTGTCTGACAAGACAAAGCATTGTCATTGTGGTGACCTGATGTGGCGCTTATAGTTTAAAGTATACTAAATATAAAGTTGACTTTTTTTCCACTTTTTGTTTATTTTAAGACACAGAAATTACCGTGCACTTGTTTAAGCTGGCGTGCCGCAGGATATGTAATTCAGAAGCAAATTCTACACAGTAAAGTTCTCTGCCCCCATTGCAGTCTACCATTATCCCTACAGATGCAGTCCTTTTCTATTTTAGTTCTCATGACTCGGCAGAAAGCTAGCAGAAATTACATCTTAATTACACCCACCTAATGAGAGTTTTCACTTCACACAGAACTGCACACATTTCATTCAGAGTTACGAGTCAGCGATTACGGTTACAGAAATGTAGCCAGATGAGGGAGTGAAAGGTTTTTCTGATCAAAACTATGTTCAATAACTGTTTAAAACGTCCTTTGTGATTTTTGCAGTCTCAGTCCATTGGAGTCAATCCCCTGTATGTCATGGTGCCTTGTACTCTGAGTTCTTCATTTGCCTTCATGCTGCCTGTTGCCACTCCTCCGAATGCCATAGTCTTCTCCTATGGGCATCTCAAAGTTGCTGACATGGTGAGTATAACAGTGGTTTGTTGAGGTTAGTCTGTAAATAACATGTTGTCTGAAACTGCTGGGATTTTACTGCCACTATAATGCAGTGAGAACTGCAAAACTTGCATTTGCAGTTGCATCCTGACCCATTAAAGAGGTTATTTTAATTAGGCGAAACGTGAGTTTTCACTCTGCTAAATAATAGAAAACAATAATTACATTCCTATTGTTCTGAGTTGTAGTTTTTAGTGACATCTAGCAGCTACAATGCAGATAAAAAGTGAGTACCATAGCACCTTTCCCATCCTCCCCTTTCAAGCATAGAAAAGAAACTATAAAAAGCAAAATACTCTGTACAGTGCCAGTGTAGTTTGATGTATGTGTTGTGTCAATTTGCCTTTATCATTTTGAAGTAACAATAACTAATAAAGGTCAAGTTGTGAAAAAAGCATACATTTCTGACAGTTAAAACTATTACATAAGGTTAATTAATTTGTGAGTTTTGGACAGTTGCATCCATTGCTCAGGAAAAGCTAACTGTGTCTCAGTCGCAAAGCCACTTTACAGACAGTCAAAAACAATCTCTGGTAGTTTTTTTTATTATTATTTTATTGTTATTGCCTGTTTTTTTATAAGGTTTTGACATTAATGAAGCTAAAATAAGTGTCAGTTTTTTTTGGGTGCTGCCATGTGATTTGATAGAAGCTCATTTCCTCTGCTCATACCTGTGCCCTTGTTCACAACCAACATCTCATGGCTATCTACCTTACAGCGTAGCTGGATTCTTATGAGACTTGCTAACTGCAATTATTAATATCTAAATACTAAACTAAAAACCAGCCAGTGAACTATACTGGCAGCTGTGGAAACCCTTTTTATTTTTATTATTTTTAAGTGATATCAGTCAGCGAGTCTCTGCTTATAGCGCCTCAGTGACGCCAAATCCCACATCTAGCATTCCCCCTAACTTTTTTCTCTATGGGTTTACGCCTATGTACCTCCCAGATGACTCTGTGTAACAAACCATCTGTCCTGTAAGGCTATGTGGCTGTAAGTCAGGACAATTATTATTAACCGAGCCGTAAATCTTTGAATTAATGCAGATGCAGCACTCATCATTAAATTTTACTAAAGTAACTTGGTTGAGCCACCTCTCATGCTCTGTTAGTAATGACTTGAGGGATAAGAAGGACATTTTTAAAATAACTGTATAATCTCCTTCTCCACCAGGCCAGGACAGGAATAGTGATGAACATCATTGGCATCCTTTGCATCACGCTGGCCATTAACACCTGGGGCAAAGCCATGTTTCACCTGGACACTTTCCCTGCCTGGGCCAACGCCACAGGCGTGTGAGTCTCTTGTCGTATGAAGATGTGATCGATGCACACCCCTCCCTCCAAAAACACAGCTGCCAGACAAAAAACCCGTGGTCAGAGTGAAAGCCCAGGACCAAACAGCGAGCTTTGTGTGTCACATTGCTCTCTGGATGTTTTCACTAATAGGAGCCTTGCTTGGAAATAAAAATGAGGACAACAGTGAATACATGACAATTATTTGTATGTATTAGGAAAGGTTAGGCTTTAAAGAAGGTCCTCAAGGTTTAATTAACTTGACAGAATTGAACTGTCAGTATTTATACCCTTAAGTTAAAAGAATCTGTATTATATTAGTGGACATTTCTAGTGAAACCATTTCAAACTACTGTATTTTGTACTTTAGTATCATTTAACATATATGTAGCATTTTTTTTTTTTTTTAGAAATGATCCTTGTTGGATAAGAATGAAACAAAATACATTTTTATACATCTTTATGACACTTCAACATGAATGTACAGTTCAGAGAAACACATTTTTACTAAATATAAGACATCTTTTCTACTTTTGTAATAGAATTTTTTCTAAAAACTGTATTATATTTTTAAGTAAAATGAGTAATTTAGTCATTTTGTCCCGATGGGATAAAGTTGCAACATTAATATTCTAGTTAAATGTGAATACATTAGGACCAATATTAAAACACTGTGACAAGGACAGTTCAGCCTCCTAATGAACACTTTTACTACTTCTACATTTATCTGCCAAATTATACTTTCAAAACAATTAACATATTAAGTTTAAACAAATTTAATCACTAGATTTTAGTATTTTTTATTTCTTTCTTTCATCGAGAAAGAATAAAGGAAAGAAAATATATTATTTTGAATCCCTGAGCCTTTCAAAAAGTTATTTTTTACAAACTATTTATGGGATAGCTCATATTTCTTTGAACTGCAGTCATGTGGAAAAGTTATAAGCAAGTAATATCTTACTTGTTGTAGATAGGCTCCTTAAAATCCTTAGTGTTTCTGATGATGAGCTAACAGATGGTTCTAGTCGAGCCAAGACCAAGGTGGATCGTTATCGTCTTAAAACAATTCCAATCTCCAAAGTTTCAGAGTGGTTCATGCAGCTTCCGTTTTTTAAACCTTTACATCGTCATCACTTTTACATTACACAATTATTCTGAGAGAAATAGGATTTTACTCCTGCCGAAAGTGGCCCAGGCTGCACCAAAAGGCCCACAGCTGTTGCTGCTGCAATGTAATCCGAGACTGGCGCCGATGCAGAGATTTAGAAAAAAGGATTTGCATGAACAACAATCAAATCGTTAAGACAGAAGCTGCTTTAAGATGGCAGCGATCCACTTTGGTCTTGGCCCTGCTTGGACTAGCTGTTAGCTTGTGAATCCTCTCAGAATAAAACTCTGATTCTTCAAACTGAGACAACATCTATCTGCATACAACAGGTAGGATACTGATTGCTCATAACCTTTACACAGAGCTTTAAGGTGACAAAAACAAATTTATTTAAGTTTCGCATTGAACGCACATGTATTTAGAGATGAAAGGCTATAAAAGACTTACACTTTTCCCCAAGCACCATTTACACTTTGAAAGCTGCCACCACAACAAAGATGTTTAGTTTTTCATTGTTCATCGTGCAATTATGAACTGTATTCAATTCAAGTTGTATGCAATAAGCAATGTATATATGTAATTTTTTTTGTCTTGCACATGTAAAAATGAACATTAAAAAAGACTGTTTTAATGCAGTTTCCTTGTTTCTTCCTTGCTGAACACATCGAAAATACTAAACCTCATATACAATGATCCAACAGTACAGAGAACAAAATGTTATTCGGCAAATGAGACATTGTATCATCAGTTGTTGAAATGATGCACAGTGTTATTTAGCAACTCTTGGCTCAAACAGTAAGAAAACATGTTGTGAAGGAAAAAAAAAAAAAAAAAAATCTGCCTTTGCAGCAAACGCCGCGTTATCATCCCTCGCTGTTAAAACCAAAACACTTTCATCACCTTTTGCTCTTTCTCAACCCGACATGACTATTGTCTTTGTTTTAAGGAGCTCCTGTGTCACTGCCTCCTGCTCACTGGCCATATCTGACTCGTACAGATATCCGATATAATCCTGTAAACACAGTGTGGAAAGCCACAGTAATCCCAGAATGAAAGGCCACACCTAATGTATGCAAGCGCGAGCCGTGTGTCACCACGCTCTTGCGAGACATCGTTTAAGCCAAGGGTCAAGGCAGCGATACGGTCCGGCATTGTTTTGCGTCACAAACATCATGAGCTCAGAGATGACTGTCTGCGTTTTAAGACCCCAGATCACTTTAATGCAACCTTACAAGTGTCCTGATGAGTGTCTGTCATCCCGGGGGGGGATTTATAACAAAACGTTATCAACCGTGCAAGTTTGCGGATAACTGACATTAAAGTTTGCAGGGGGGGGGTGTAGTGTGCCTGCAATCAAAGCAAAGATAAAGAGAAGAAAGTCATCAGAAAATCACATCAAAGTTCTGACCTCGTTACTGTCGGACAATTAAAACATTAGATGGTTGTTGGTTGACGAGCGGTTGGGTGCAGAGAGCGTTTCAGATGACTGTGATCTTGGATCCCTGGGGGAAAATTGCTTATGTAATTACAGTGCCTCTTTTCTCTCGTTGCTCCTACTCTGCCACCCACTCGTTATCCAATTGAAACACATTTGGATGTAGGCTTACATCTACTTTATTCACCATAAATACATGTGTAAGGTCTCAGAAATTGAACTTGGTAGCTGTTCCTTTTGGTTTTATGCAGCTGGCTGTAAGTCGATAACCTCTTGTAAACCCAAAAGCACATTAAGGCTAACTTTGTGCAGAGTAAGCAAATAGCAAGCTTAATAAACGACTTCCACAAATACTAAAGGATTACGGTGTCATGAATACCTCAAAAGGACATTCTTGTTTTGCCCACCTGTATTTAAGAGAATTTTGACTCAGGAAAGGCTTATTTAAAAACCAAATTGGTCTTCCATCATCTTTGTATCAGTTACACATGAGCACAATATGCTGCTTGTCTGACGCTATCAGTCCTCGCCGGCAAACAAAGACTCGGCTTCATTTAGCAATCGGAGAATCCAATTAAGTTATGGAAACGAGTCAGACAAAAAGCTAAAAGATCCAGCAGAAGACAGAAGACCTTTCTTTTTCTCTCTCTGCGAGCCAAAGTACATCCATACAGACTGTGCCAACTAATGGAGCCTTTTTCTTGGTGTGATTCTTGGTAAATCATCACACTTTTATAACCTCAATGTCACAAAAAGTCACTTTTGTATTAGTAAGCTGAGATTTTATTATGAACAAAACAAATACACAAAACTGATGATTTGAGAAACAAATACCCCAAAATATTAGATGTATGTATGATGTTTCACAGATTTATTTTTGTTTAAGTGGAGATTTTTTTTAACATTACAATTAAAGTTTAAAATCAGTTAACTTTTTCTTTGCTGCTGGCAAACTATTACCCAGATGATGTGTTGTATCTTACTGGTTTACAGTTTCCATGAACTGCTCCTCTTGTTGTAGCTCCTTTATTATTCATTGTTTAAATCATTTTACTAACTACCTCTGGAAAAAAACCATTAAAGTTTAATAAGTTTAATAGGTGTTCTGGGCACGTCCCACCGGGAGGAGGCCCAGAGGAAGACCCAGGACACGCTGGAGGGACTATGTTTCTCGGCTGGCCTGGGAACGCCTTGGGATTCCCCCGGAGGAGCTGGCC
>NC_051431.1:7773370-7779284 GCF_001649575.2 Kryptolebias marmoratus | reverse complement strand
GATGGATGGATGGATGGATGGATGGATGGATGGATGGATGGATGGATGGATGGATGGATGGATGGATGGATGGATGGATGGATGGATGGATGGATGGTTATTCATTTTATCTGTAATAATCTGTAATTTTGTGCCGATCTCCAGCAGTCATTGTGCTCCCTGGGCAGGTTGCAACTTGTCCCTTACATTTAATAGAAATTTTCAAGGACTGAACTCTTTTGAGGATAAAGATGGATTTTTTTTTTTTAATATTTAAAGAGGCTCTCAACATCTGGGGATTACAGTAGCTTCTGAGAAATAAAAGCACAGTTACATGCAGAAAAATGCACTCAGTGGGCATCATGTTGAGGAGTCCCTTCACTTTTTTCTGCAAATACCACGTATCTGTTTAAAAAAAAAAAAAAGTAAAGCATGGCGCATAGAACTGTACGACTTCAGCTCTTTGCACAATTTCATTTGCAAATAGGTAGTTTTAGGTGTAATAAGAGGTTGAGGCTCTGCAAACCTACTATTGTGTTTTCTGCTATGCTTTCTGTAGACTGTTTTATTTAAACTGAAGCTAAAACCCCAAATTAACGTTTACAGTTTGTTTATTCAGAGCTGCCCGTCTCATTTCCGGTTTCATGACGAAACAAAGCAAATATATTTAAGTAACCTCCAACCAGAGATTTTCACTTTAATAATGCCTTTCCTTCACAGGACTGAAGCCAGTAAAACAAACACGTTAAACAGTTTTACTTTCTAAGACCAGCACAAAGAACTTCTTTGTGATTCTTTATGTCCTGCTGGTTGGTCTAAGCAGCCAACATACCTGGGTTTAAATGTTCAATCACTGAGCTGATATTTAATTTAAAAATCCTCACTAGTTGTTAATTTCATAATGATCTCTGAGGTTAAACTGCAAACTATAATGACAATGTACAAATATAGGCATTTTGTCTTTAAAACAGGCTGCAATTTTAAAAAAAAGCCAAAATTAAGTATTTATTTTATAAATGCACCACGTCATCAGCTTTGTTTTCTGCTTTTTTGTAAAAAAAAAAACAATGTAAAAATCTAGAATGATAAACTTTATCCAACTCCTTCTGGCTTTGCTGGAACAGAATTACTCAAGAAATGTAAATACATCTAAATTTTATTGAAAAAACTTGAAAAACTTCTCACCATATTTTGTTAAATAACTCATGATTAAAGCAAAAATATTTTATAGTCAGTTACATATGAAGTTGGCAGTGAAAATCATTTAGGCTCGAACTACTAGTTAATTTGTCTCATCAACAAAATGTGCTCAAAGTTTATTATTTGTTTGTTTATAATGGTATTTATAATGGGTGGGTTTTGTTTTTATAAAACATATGGGAACATTTTTCAAAAGTTCTTAAAATTCATGTTTTTAGAGAACTGCTGACGCCCAAAACATGCATTTTTTTTATTGTAATGTCTCCAAACATGCACTAGTATTCGAGGGGAGTAAAGTCAGATTAAAGGGAAATGGCTCCCTCTGCTGGTCACAGACAGCATCTGCAGAAATCACGGCACGTCTGTGAGTCCACGTGTTTCATAACTGCAGCTCATGTGTTCAAGGCACACTTTCAGTAAAGCTTAGAAACACAGAAACTCAATAAAAAGAAGAAGAAGTTGTCTGACTTCCTCTGGACTCACATGACAGCAGATTACATCATATTTCATCAGCTGTACTTTCTACATGCTGGATGTAGAAAGTACAGCTGTGGATCATGTGTAAGTGAGCAATAAAAGCTGCAGATGAATCACAGTCCATCATCAGAGGCAATCCAGGTCGCATTTCGCTCCACTTGTGTCCTGGCAACACTTCCTCACCCCGGGACCACATGAAAGGACCTTTAAAGCCACACGATCAGAAATCTTTCAAAGGGAACCTCGACAGGTGAGAACAGATTATAAATTATTGTTGGAGACGCAGAGTGAGGTTCTGAGACCCGGTGGGATCAGAGCCATGGAGAGGGACACACAGGGATCCCTTTTCTCTTCGTGGAGGGAATGTTTTATATTAAAGCGGGTCCGCATGTTGGTTCCTGTGGGTTTCAAAGGAGAAATAAGAGAGCTGTCCAAACTGGCTGGACCTGTGGTAAGACTCTTAAATACTGTTGCTTAAATGTTGTGTTGCTGTTGTTAGAAATAATCATATGATTTAATCAGCTCAGCTTTCATTCAATTTTTGACTTTCAGTTTATGGCCCAGCTCATGAGTTTTGCCGTGAGTTTTATCAGCACTGTTTTCTGTGGACATCTGGGGAAGACAGAGCTGGCAGGAGTAGCTTTGTCCATCGCAGTAAGTTCAGTAATGTTCTGACAGTCAGAGTCTCCAGTTCAAGACGTTTAACAGCTTAAATTAATAATGTATTTTCTGTTTTATCCTCAGGTCATTAATGTTACAGGTGTTTCTATTGGCGCAGGTTTGGCATCAGCATGTGACACGCTGATATCTCAGGTACAATTATTCTCCCATCACTTTTTTGTTTGAATTCGGGTCAAACATTTCAAAGAGTCTGCATCAGATTTAACACGACTGTACATGAATTGTAGACCTACGGAAGTGGTAACCTGATGAGAATTGGAGTCATTCTCCAGAGAGCGATCCTCATTCTGCTCCTGGCTTGTTTCCCCTGCTGGGCGATCCTGATCAACACGGAGCCCATTCTGCTGGCCGTCAGACAGGAGCCAGAAGTAGCCAGGTCGGATGGAGGAAAAGCCCTCATCTGATTAAAAAAAAAGACAAATCTTGTTGCTTCTAATTGAAAAAATCTCTCTGTAGGTTGGCTCAGATGTACGTGAAGATCTTCATGCCTGCACTTCCTGTGAGTGTGTCTAATTTAAACGGCCGTTCATGAGTCCATCCCTGTAATATGATCATTTTAAACAGAAACGACTGGTAAATACATCAATTAGAGTGTCTGTTTTCCAGCTGTTTTTGTCACTGTTGTTGGCTGGAAGCTGCAAAATTGAAGAAACCTAAACCTTTTAAGAAAAACCACAGTAACACAACAAATTCACTGAGATGCAGTTGGGTCAGTCATGAAGATGTTACATAAGCATTACATAAGCAGGATTTATAGCAGGGAGAAAGTGATGACTTTAAACTTTTAACCATTTTAAACTCCGTGCCTGTGGTTGATTGTTCTTCCATCTGTGTGTGTTTGTGTCTGGCTGAACTTTTTGCGACTGCTCTTCTGTACTCTGCTCTTTCTTGGGAGCAGCATATAGACTGATTAGATAAAGAACGGTTGTAGTTCCTCTGTAGTATGAAGCCCGGAGTGCTTCGTCATGTTTGTGTCAGGTTGCAATGAACTGATGGACTGATGGTTTATATGCTGCTTGTCTTCTCTCTTCACTCGTATAAATAAACTCTTTGTTTGTGTTTTATGACAGGCTGCCTTCATGTACTCATTAGAATCAAGATACCTGCAAAACCAGGTATGTCAATGACCCAATGAGCTAAAGCAGCGCATGGTAACACTCTACAATGGTGGTGTCAAACTTAGTTACACAAGGGGGCCAAAATTAAAAACTTGGTCCTAGCCAAGGGCCAATCTCGATTAATATTTATAAAAACATACATAGATTAACCTTGGTTTTAGATGCTATATGTCAAATCATTCATATAGAAATATCAAATACCTTCTCCCAGCTACATATTATATAGAATTTAGAACAAACATACGTTATTGAACAAAGAAAAATTGATCAAACTTTAAGAGAAGCCAAACATAATTACATAATTCCTCAGGTAGAAAGACATTTTTATTTTGGGGAACCAAATCTTTATTTTTTCTGTTAAAATAAAACCACAAAATTCATTCTGTCCTTTTTACTTTAGGGCATCATTTGGCCGCAGGTGATCACAGGCTTTGTCGTCAACCTTCTTAATGCCCTCATCAACTACATTGTTCTTTTCGTGTTCAAAATGGGAGTAGCGTGAGTGTGTCCTTCCTCATGATTCCTCGTGACTTCAACGTTGTGTTTATGGCTGAATTTATATACCAGATGTTGCACGATGAAATGCTTTTTACAGAGGCTCTGCTATTGCCAACGCTTTCTCCCAATTTGCCATGGCTGGATTTCTCTACGGTTATATCAGGTGGAAAGGTCTCCACAAGGCCACCTGGGCAGGTGAGCATGGACAGTAGTGGTCCTGAAGAAAACCAGATGTTACAGTGCTTTCCCTCCATCAGTATGTGTTGTTTTAAGTTATTATGGTGATTAAAAAAAGCCTGAATAAATCAAGCAAGCAACAACTCAAAACAAAATCACTGAAATGTTCATAGTTTTGCATATGTATAGTTATAATTGTTGAATATACTGGAGAAAATCCATTACTTAGAGCCTCACTGACACATCAGCAATATAGTTCATTTCAGAGGCACCTATACTGTAAAAAATAAATATGCCTACGTATGGAAGGAGTTCAGGATTCATAAAGCTGACGCAGACACACAGACAGAGTTGTAAAGTGACTTTAAAAATGAAAACCTTATGCAAAAGCAATCAGCAGAGACCAAAGGGCAAACAGCGCCATATGTAGACGGCAGATCAGAAAAAGGCAATAAAACAGGAATAGGTTACAGATGGGCCACCTGGGGATGAATCAGCTTTCCTGGAACTAAAACTGTGGGTGTATATAAGCAGAAAAGTGCAACATTTTTACACGTGCGCACAACTGTGATTAAAGCCACAAAGAATTGTTGACTTTCTCCCAGTTAAATATTTGCATTCAACCTGCAACAAAGTAAATATGACAACAAATTAAAGACACCTAACAGAGAAAAGGATTAGCTCTTTTTGAAAATGTGAATTTCAGATGCAAACAGAAAACGACATCTGATTCTTTAAATCTGCACAAACTGTGAATATTGTGTCATTGTACAACACTGTTTAATATCTCTCACTTGATTTGTTCCATCGCTCAGGCTGGACTAAGGAGTGCCTGCAGGACTGGGGCTCGTTTATCCGTTTGGCCATCCCCGCCATGGTCATGCTGTGCGTAGAGTGGTGGACATATGAGATCGGCGGTTTTCTAGCAGGTACTGCCACGAGCCACATCGTGATTATAAAGAATCTGCATTCGCTGAAACTGATCTGAAATCAAATCAAACTTCTCTGGCTTCCAAAGGTCTAATAAGCGAGGTGGAACTCGGAGCGCAGTCAGTTGTTTACGAACTGGCAAACGTTGCCTACCTGGTGAGCCCCTTTCTGTACAAATAATCTAAAAAATGACTGGATATCATATTCACTCTTTGTTATATGAGATGAATCACTTTTTTTATATCCAATTTAGCAGCATTTTTGGTAAGATATATCTTTTTTTGGAGTAGTTTCCCATGGGTTTCAGTGTGGCGGGCAGTGTGAGAGTTGGAAACGCTTTGGGAGCGGGAGAAACCGAGCAGGCCAAGCTGTCCTCAAAAACCACAATGTTCTGTGCAGGTCGGTAAATATCTTTTTGGAAATGCGACACATACCGCCGTTCACAAATGTTTCAATTATTGTAACATAATAGCTGGGAAAACAAGTGCAGGAGGAGTTCAGAGATTTTTAGAAACGCACACCTTGAACACAAGTGAAAACGAGAGAAATCATATTTTTGGCAAAAAATGAATGCTGAAATCTGCTGAAGAAGCTGAGCAAGCAAAATACTAGCTAAAAGGTAAAAAGAAGCAAAACAAGGTAAATGCTAAAAGAAACAAAATGTTAGTTACATTAGCAAAAGGGTGTCATAAACACTGGGATGTTGTCCAAAGAGCGAAGCCGAAACCAGACACAGAGACAGATATAAAGGTAAGTGAATTTATTTACAGGGTGAAACTATATACAGTGGGCGGTATCCAGAGGGGTCTGCAAGAGAAGGAGAGCTAGGTGAGTCTCGGGTACGAGTCTTGGTC
>NC_051431.1:7751904-7773270 GCF_001649575.2 Kryptolebias marmoratus | reverse complement strand
AACAAAGAACGTGGTTAACACTAGGAGCAAGAGTTCAGGTTAGACGCTGAGGCGGAGAATCTAACCCAGTAGGTTTGATGCTCCAGCGAAGATGTGATCACAGCCTGCTGCTTAAATCCTGTGTGGTCTCGTCAGTGGTATGAGGAACACCTGTGGACAATGATTAGTGGCGCCACCCAGAAGGTGGAGCCAAACCCCAGATCCTCACAAAGGGTATGCAAACGCTGAACTAGGAGGCGAACCCAGAATGCAGACTCATATTAAGAAAACTAATTTATTAAAACAAAATAAACAAAAACAAAAAGCTGACGTGGCAGCAAACAGAAACTAAGGTCAAACATAAAACGACAAAGCGAGGCACAAACACACAACACCAGGGAAACAAGAGCAATGATCCAGCGAAGGGTGGGAGAGATGACCGGGTTTTTAAACAGGAGGTGATTGGAAAGTGGGCACAGGTGAAGCAATTATCCAGACTCGAGGCAGGTGTAGATGGGTGTGGCAGGAAGGCAAGCGAGTGACTAGGGAGGAGTGAACGGTGACAGCAAACAAGAACAGGAAAAACTAAACTGAAACAATAATTCAAACAGAAACAAGATAATAAGAAAAACAACAAACCCAAACACAAAAACCCAAATCCTCACAGCTAAAGGATAGCTAAAAGCTAAATGTAGTATCAAAATGCTAGCTACACGTAGCAATATGGTGGCTAAAAACTAAAAGTAGCATAAGAAGACCCAAACAGAGCAAATACTCTGAAGCAGATTACAAAGAAAATAATGTTTTAAAAGGAACTGAAGATGTCTCAGTGTAAGTCTACGAGGAAAATATTTGCAAAGTGAAATATTTTGACAAGTATAAAACTTAAAGAGAACAAAAGTCACAGGACCCATCTGCTGAGTGAGCTGAATGCTTTGACATATAAATGACGAAAGTAGCACAAAGTATGCAGGAAATGTGCGGGAAAATAAAAAACAGGAAAACAACGGTATGAAAGTTAAATCAGCGCGAACACAAAAAGTAAAAAGTCTCCCTTTCTCTTTTTCATTTATTTGTTAAATCCCATTTAGAAAATCTGAGGACGACAGCAGCTGTTCTGTGTGACAAAATCAGACATGTTGTTATATAAAATACTGCCTTAAATCTATTGCTTTTTACCTCAGGATCAGTGTCTATTTGCTTGGCAGTTCTCATTGGGAGCCTGAAGGACCACATCTCTTACGTTTTTACGTATGATGAGTAAGTACGTGCTTAAACATTAATCTCAGCTGTTGTTACTGTGCAGAAAAAACTTTCCAGGGTCTGGCCTCAGAGAGATGATTCACTTTCAGATGACCTTTGACCATTATATAAGTCACTGTATTCGCAGAAACCTGTGAACTTGCATATTCTTTTACACTTTAACTTTAAAGGTTTATATAAGCAGCACCTTTACTGTACATTATGTAATAATCTGCCAAAGACAATAAAGTGCTCAAAGAAAACACCCAAAATGTTTCATGTTTTTCCATTTTCTTTGCAAATCCTAACAACATATTTCTTCTTTCAGACAAATCAGGGAAAGAGTTTCTGATGTTATATCTTTTTACGCTCCATTTATCCTCCTGGACGCCATGTCTGTAGGTAACTTCGTCTTTTAATGTGAACATCAGTGATCACAGTTACATTTTACGAGGTTTCTTTCTTCTTTTTCATGGCAAATAAAAGCACATCTTTTTTCTTTGTGCGTGACTAGGTCGCCTCTGGTAGCATCATCAGAGGAGCAGGGAAACAGAAGGTTGGTGCAATTTGCAACATTGTGGGATATTATGGGATTGGTTTTCCTCTCGGAGTGCCGCTGATGTTTGCAGCAAAGTTAGGAATCAAAGGTAAAGTTTCCAGCTGTTAGATTAAAAGATAGATCCTAAAACGTCTGAGCAAAATGAGTAAGATTTGTTTTTTTCTCCAGGTCTGTGGACTGGATTGTTTACTTGTGTATCACTGCAGTGTGCGTTCCTCATTTTTTATCTGGTCAGAATGAACTGGAAGACAGCGACAGTCGAGGTGAGTGTTCAGACTTAAACGTCCTCAATCTAAAATGACAAGACGGGACTTTTTTTTTAGTTTTGAGGACTCACGTACGTTTTTTTCCTCCAGGCTCAGATCAGAGCAGGCGTGCACGAGAGCTCAAACGACACAAGTAAGACAGACTAAAGGTTTTCTTACAATAACTAGGTTAATAAAGGATTCATTCATGCTTAGTATTTGTGCTAGAGGGAAACAATAGTTACTACAAGTTTTATAAACCCTCCTCAAACTGAAGAGAGGAAGAGAAGCCCTTGTATGTTCGGGTCCATTTGACCTGAAGGCCACGGGAGGGTTAAAACAGATAAAAATCAGAGAATTGACAGCAGCGCCACCTGAGCACTTACTGGTTTAGACATATTAAACAAGTCAGAGTTTACAAAGAAACTTTTATTTCAAATTACTGATAATGTCGAAAACTAATAAAGAAAATGATCAAAGCACATGAGATTATCTGAAATTTTTTCAAAAGAATATCAGCTATTCCTTTTACAGTCTCTAAACAAGGCTTTTTTTGTTTGTTTTATATGACTAGGTCCCCAACTTGAGGGTGCAGAGAACTCACTGGGTCAAACAGACGTCATTGACCTGGTTGAAGCTCAGGAGGGACCTGCAGCTAAAACACTAGAAGTCAAGCTCTCCCATAGGACTCTGGTTCTGAGAAGAGGTCTGGCTCTGGCCGTCATGCTGTCAATCTTGGCTATTGGAATCATGATAAACCTGTTGGTCACAAACTTGGTTACATGACTGTGAGCAAAGCCCACTGAAGTCAGGGGGCGGATTCTTTCACAACCAGTGCTAATGCTGGCCCTGCAGGACGAAGCAGGACAGAGACGGGTACATGTTCAGATGAGCAGGAGGACAAATAGTTCATAATCAGTAATGTAATATCTGCACTTCGGAACTTCAAAATGTTCCTTCGACTATCCCCGTGTGCAACTGTGCCGCCACATATTGCCAAAGAGCTAAAGAACGGAAGTAAAACAATAAACAGGAGCTTTACGGTTTACTCTGACTCTTCATTTGGGACCAGTACAGTGAAGAAAACTGTCTCAGGAGTATATGTTGCATTGAGCCAGTCCGTAGTATAGTTGCTCTCTGCAGGATGGCTCTCGGGCAAGGGGACGAGGAAGTGCACGATTGCTCCGACAGCAAGAAGAGCAACGGCTGCAAACATAGTGAGGCCTCGCCTGATGATCAGCTGGGTGGTGGACAGGCGGTTGTCTTTCAGCTGCTGGACCACATGTCCTCCCTCCCCCTCAGTATTTCCATCCTGGCACTGTGTACTGACAGACATGTAGCCGTCCACTGGCTGTGTGAAAGCATCACAATCCCCATCAGCTTATTTCTATTAGATTACAGGCTAACCTTGCAAACAAATGTGTCCAAATAAAGTCCCGAACATAAATTGAGTTTAGCTGCATGCTTACTTTCTCACTGCGGGCCGTCTGGTCAGCTGTCCCCTCAGAGTCTGACACGTGAGTGGTTCTCTGTGCTCGTTTTACAGCCTGCAAGAAAGCAGACAGGAAAGACCCAGATCCGTGAACTTCAGTCCAAAACAACTCCTCGCATGATCCTGATTTGTTATACATCACCTCCTCTGCCACTTTTTCCCAGTTCAGCCTGAAGATAACAGTGATGTAGAAGGTGGATTGTAAAATGACACAGACCAGCAGGCCCACCCAAAAACCTTCAGCAAAAAAATGAGAACTTGATTACATGAAAAGCAGGCTGCACTTTGAAAAATTTCAAAATAATAATCATCAGTTCTTAAATACCTAAAACTCTCAGTTTTGCAACAAACATCAAAGTGACGCTCAGTGAAAGCCCTATGCAGTAATATCCAATAAAATTAGCAACCGCTGGGATCTTCTGTTTGCCTGCACCCAGGAAGATGCCCGTGCACACACACTGGAGGAAAAAGAAGTACACTTTAACTCACTGACAGCCATTTGGAAATTTATCAGCATAATAAAAACTGTAAACTGTAAACTGTAAACTCACCACAAGCCCATCAAAGAACTGAAGGAAACAATAAGCATTCATCAGATGTGAGACCAGACCTATGATCCTTCTGCAAATAAGGGTTTATCGTTACAGTTTTTCATTTCAGAAAAGTATTAGTGACTAAACTGTGACTACGACTGCTCAGACTCACTCGTCGGAAGTGAAGATGGAGCCGATCACTGTTTTAGTAGAACCAAGGACGAGACCTTCAACGACCGCAAAGGTAACTGGAAAAAAAAAAAAAAAAAAGGGATGAGAGTTCTATCAAACAGCAGAGCCACTGCAAATAATCAAAATGATTTTTTTTTTACAATTTTTTAACTGACCTGCAAGACCGAGCGACACCTTGCTGGTGAGGATTGCCCTGGCGCTGTCTCCGGCACCGAGAGCGTTCCCAACTCGAGCGCATGCTGCCGCTTGGATCCCGAGTGGGAACTGTGGATTTAGAATAGTGAAAGGGATAGTCTGGTCATCTCTGAACTGATGTTCTGTCAAATAGTTGTCAGTAGTTAGTGCCTTATCAGCAGTAACATCAGTCATGGAGCACAGAGTGCGGAGAAATGGGCAGAAGGCATTTTTGGTTGACACCGTTTGTTTAGTTTAAAGTCCAACAGTTTATATGCAGCAACATTCGCTTTGTAACACGGACACCTAGTGATTGAGAAAACAGCAACAAACTAAACAAATTGAAGCAGTGTAGAAAATAAATGTTAGTTAATGCAGCACTCTGTTACTCCTTTGTGTCATTTTTGAGAAAAGTTGTTTTATAAGCCTGAAAAACAACATAAAGCTATAAGCCTAGTGTGAATGAAGACTTCTGCCCTTTTCTCCATACTTTCTGCTCTATGTTACAGCTGATACAGAACTATTGATAACTATTTGACAGAGTATTACTTCATGAATGTTCAGACTTTCCCTTTTCAGGAAAACATAAAACCAAATTGAGACCAAACTCAAAGTGATCAGTTCTAAAATGCAGTTCAGCTCAGTACCATGTAGGTGATGAAGGTCACCATGATCACAGCATGCTGGGCTGCAAGCTCATCTTCACTCAGCATTCCTGAATAGTATAGACAAGGAGTCATAAAAGCCGTGTCTCAAATGCTTTTTTTCTTAATAAACAGATTGTATAAATACGATTACCTGCAAAAAATCCCCCAAACTCATAAACCCACCACTCAAAACACTTCATTAATGTACTGGGAATTGCCAGCTTCATGTAGGAGCCCCACTCCTGAAGTGATTCTACAGACCAGCCTGCAGGGGGAGGAAGACACCCGTTTATGTATTTCTGAGAAGCTGGGGGGGAAAAGAAGCTCATCATGAAACCACAACTGTCCCTCACCTCCCCATGTTGTTACATGGAGCTTCTTCCACCGAATGTAAGCAAACAGAAAAGCACATATGTAAATCTGAGACAGAGCGTTTGCTGCTGCAGAGCCACTGCAAAGCACAAGAGCGAGGCGCTAAAGTTGACTTTTACCGTTTAATTAAAACCTGAAATGACAAACTAAGGTACGTGAGCATGCATACCCAACTCCCAGATCCAGCCAGTAAAGGAAGATGTAGTTGGTGAGCCCATTTGCGAGGTTTGCCAAAGCAGCGCTGTACATTTGTGGCAAAATTATACCCTGAATATACAAACACAAGAAAATGTGATTAAAATTAAAGGTATTTTTTATATAAAATTCCACAAAAACTAAGAAAGATTTACAGTGCTTCAGTACACAAATATGTGATAATTCAGAATCAAAACAGAGGACCATGTTTCAGATTTAGAGCACAAACTCACCTGATTCTGCAGATAAGACACCTGAAGATGATGCAGAAAGATAGCCTACAGAGTGATCATTTTTAGTCGTTTTTTTTTAACAGCTCATAACAAAGTATTAACTCCAAATGTGTAATGTGAGGAGGACCGTGAGATAAAAAGGGACTTACAGGCACTGCAGGGAGGAAGGCTGTAATATAAAGCTGGGCAATTCTGAAAACAAAAGGCTGTAAATGAGATCCAGCAGTGGGCAGTTTCAGAAACAAAACGATCTTAAACAATTTAACTAAAAGCTTAAGAAGTTTTCACTTCAGGTAAAAATATAACCTAGTAAGAGTTAAATTAGTTTTTCATGTTACACTCAATGGTGATTAGACAAATAGGATGACTTATTGACTTAAAGGCCTTATTTATACAAGTTTTATTACAAAAATAGGTTTCTGAAGTGTATTTTTTGACCCAGGACATGAAAAAAAGGTCATTTTTGATAGAAGAATGACTGTAAGAGCTGGTTTTAGTTACTGCTTCAGAAAAAAAAAACTTATGTTTTGACAAGAAGAACTTTAAAATTTTCCTCCACTTCTGCTAGTTGTTGTAGTTATATTGTTGTGGCGTATTTACTGCTTTACCTGGCAACCTCGGGGTCCTGGCCCAGACACAACAGGATGGCCTGGGCGTTGATGAGGAGCCCCCAGCACGGCAGACAGAACAACATGAGGATGATGATGCTCCGCTGAAGGATCACTCCCACCTGCCGCAGGTTCTTACCACCGAACGTCTGTTAATACGGTGCACATTTTGAACAGAGAATAAAGGATAAACATTTGGTTTCAATAACAAAAATTGTTTAATAAATAATTATATAAAACTGACTTCCCGACCTGAGATACTAAAGTATCACACGCCAGTCCCAGACCATATCCAGTCGCTGCAGTGGTAACATTAATGGTCTGAAATGAAAACACTGCTGTAAGCTTTGTTTTTCCCCCACTTGATAGCAAAAACACTTATTAATCAGAATAGAATAGAATAACTTATTCACAGCTAACTGGGACTGAACTGTCTTGTTGAGTTGAGAAATGTGTCATTTTTCCTCCACAAGCTGCTGGGAAACATCATCTTCATCCCCCCTCCCCCCATTTCCTCAAATTAGCCTCCACGAGTGTATGCGGCGCACACAGTTGTCAACTTACAGCAGAAGCTATTCCGTAGCCAGCCATCACTTCATTTCCCAGACGCCCACAGAACATTGTCACCACAAACGGAAGGAGATAATTGAGGATTCGAGACAGCAGCTAGAAAGACAAACAACAGGGCTGCAGGTCAAGCAGCTACAGGCTGGTGGGGGATTTTTCAGTAAACACAAGCTCCGTTTATGGGTGTGAATGCTGGTTCAGCATCAACACTGCTGTTTTCCTGATTATTGTTGCTTCTGTATGTTTTTTTTTTCTTCCTGTTTTGCAATTAAAATACAACTGTACACTTTGTGTCATTTTAACCATTCATATATCAAAATGTTCACCTCAGTCAAGATAAGTGAAAAATGACTTAGTTTTTGCAATTTTTATACTTTCTAAATTATATAATATTCATTATAAAAATACACTGAGATCTTTGCAAGTCTTTCAAAATCATTCAGCATACACTATATGCTCTATTTTAGTCTTTTTATGGTAATTGTAGCTTTCGGCTATTGTTTTGCTACATTTAGCTTTAAGCTACTGTTTCTGCTGATCTTTTGTCCTGCTTGCTTCAACAGTTCAGTTCACAAGTCATTGTTCAACAAAGACAGCAAAGACATTCCACACTCAGCATCCACGCTGCATATTTTTTCTTTGCAGAAAATCCCATCTTTGCCCTGAAAAATTAGTTTTTACTCTGCTTTAACTGTAGCAGGTTATGGATACAGTCCAGCAACTAAAAACTGCCAAAGTGTGAAGGTTATGGATTTTTCTGTTGGCACTGGCAAAGAAAGACTGTCATCAATCTTCTCTTGAAACCAGCATCTATTGAAATCACAGTCCACACTGTCTCTTATAGATAGAACATTTAAACAGTGCCAGTTCTTACCAGAGGTCCTGTCATCCTCAGGATGTGGTACAGTTCCTCTCTGTGGGCCACAGGAACCCTGTGGTGCACCCAACTGCAGAAAAAAAGCTTGTCACTGGACACCTCCATGTCTAAAGTGTAGCTCCTTCCACTAATGTGTCTCACTTCTCTCCTGCATTGTTGTTTTCTGGATGCTGCCAGGGCTGGAACTCCTGCTGCGGCCACAGCTTCCCTGGAGGTAAGCCAGGGCTGGCTGAAACAACAGAGATAGAGATACAAAGACAGGAAAACATGCCGCAATCACAACCAAGATCAACACGGGGGACTTGAAAGGGAAAATGTTCTGATCTGAATGATGAAACACGTAAAAAGACAATGAACCACCTCTAGCTCGGGTCTGTGGGGAAAATTTTCCAACAATAATAAGATTTTTATCCCTTCAAAGAGGAAACATTTACAGAATGGCTGTTCAAAATATTAACAGTGTTGGAGACAATATGAATTTAACCATTTCAAGCTTTTCCCAGATTGCTGAAGTTGCATAAATCTGTAGTAAGATGAGATCATCCTTTGAGTGAATGATATAAAAGTTAGTTTGATAAAATCCAAATTCCTCCTCCAAGACGTTCCTTATGATGTTTATTTTTTTCTATGTCCTTTTGCTATTTCTGCACACTTTATGCTACCTTTTAGCTATTCATATATCAGACCAGCTATGACTTTGGTTCATAACTTTTATACTTTTCAAAATATTTAAGTTTATTTTAAAAAATATTCTTCAATAGAAATATGTTGAGATTTAATCACTTCATAAAAACCGTTCTCTGAAAACATCTTCAGCACATTTGTCCCATTTTAGTCTTTTTAAGCTACTTTTAGATTTTAATTAACATTCTGCTGCTTCAGTTTTTTAGCTAGTCTATTGCTGTTGTTAATGTTTAGTTTTTAGTTGCCATTCTGCTACTCTTAGCCAGCCTTTTGCTACTTTTAGCTACAGTTTTGCAACTTTTAGCTTTAAGCTAGCTTTTGCTACATTTAGCTAACCTTTTGCTACTTTTAGCTACTGTTTTGCTACTTTTAAGTAGCAATTTGCTACTTTTAGATTTCCGCTAGTGTTTTGCTATTTTTGGCTTTAACTAGCGTTTTGCTTCTGCTAGCTTTCAGCTAGTCTATTGTTTTGCTTCTTTTAGCTTACTTAGTCTCAGTTTCCTCAGAAAACCTCAGCAGTCATTCAGCTGTCAGCATTAGCACTGCCTTTTTGCAGAAAAGGCCGTTTTTCTAGTTTTGTTGCTTTTTTTTTTTGCTTTAACTTTGTAATTCCTGCCATGACCTTCAGGTTTCCTCAGCTGCCTTTGTTTCTAGCTTCACATTCTAACACCTGCTCAATATTCCTGATCAGCTCTGCTGTCTTCAGTCACCTCCCTCAGTAAAGATCTTTTTGGTTCTCACAGCCAGTTGTCACATCACCTGTTTTACTCATACTGTGTCATCCTGTATTGCCTCTCCCTCTTCCGCTTCCATTTTTTGTTTTTCTCTGATTTTGGTACCTTTGGACTCCCTCGGACTTCCTTTGCCTGTCTGCTGCCTCTAACATGCATGCATTTGGGTCTCTCCATTATCCTTCAAAGCACAACATAATTATCCAAATGCTTCCTGTCAAGGGCCTAAATCTTTAAGATTCTGTTTTCTGATAAGTGTGACAAACACAAAAAACATATGAATCCATACTAAAAGAACACAACATTTTACTGATTAAAACAGAACACATATCCACATTTAAACAGATGTATGTGTTTTATTTATTTTCTTTGTTCTGGCTCGGCTGGTTATCGCTGTTGCTTCACAGAGAGAAGATGGTGGGTTCAAATCCCAGATGGGATCTGTCTGTGCGGAGTTTGCATGTTCTCCTTGTGTATGTGTTGGCTTTCTACCACAGTCCATAAGCATGCGTTTTAGACTAAATGGCAATTGACCCTAGGATTGAACGTGTTGTTTGCTTGTGTTGATCCTGTGATGGATGTACCCAGGATGTACCCACCCTCTCACTCATTGACTGCCAGAGATTGGCACTAGCCTGAACAGGAAAAGCAGGTATAGTAATTAAAAGAATGAAAAGAAAGACACATTTTCACGTAGTTAGGATCATATAACTACGTATGCTGCTAGTCTTGGTCAGGTTTCTCTTGAAAAAGAGATTTTTAATCTCAATGAGACATGCCTGGTTATATAAGGGTTACATACATACAGTACATATAGTATAATTATCAATATTCTGTTACAGTTTGTCATATCCATGATGCAAATTCCTGCAGTGGACTGTTGATTTGTTCAAGATGTGATTCTAATCATCGCCCAGTGATATTTGAGATTGTGAAACAAATCTTTAACTAAATGAGATAAAGTATACATAAAAAAATGAATGGATGATACAATGTCGTTTCAGTTTCTAAATGAACAAATGTTAAGCTAAATATTTGACGCAAAGAGATTTGCAGCAGTTAAGCCCTTTGCCACACATGGGGAGTGAATCCATAAAAGGGTTTCACCAGGCTGACTGTAAGTCAGGGTATTTCACAGGATTGTCTCTTCTATTCTGCAGAGGAAAGAAACTGATGAGGAGCAACGGTTGTATTGATCCAGTCCAGGGTGAAGTTGGCCTTTACAGAGTGGGTCTCTGGCAAGGGGACAAGGAAGTGCACTCCTGCTCCGACAGCCAGAAGAGCCACGGCTGCAAACATGGTGAGTCCTCGTCTGATGATCAGCTGGGTGGTGGAGAGGTGGACAGTTTTCTGCTGCTGGATCGCATGTCCACCCTTTGTCTCACTGTCTACGTCCTCCTGCTCGGTCTTCACAGATGTGTAACCATCCAATGACTTGAGGAAAAAAAAAACAATTTAATGATGTGAAGCCAGATGAAGAGGAATTGAAAGTAAGTAGCTGTAAAAAAAATATGATTCTGAACATTTGCCTAAAAAGAAATTATTAACAGGACGCTTACATTCCCATTGGTTGTGTTGTGGCCATCAGTGATGTTACCCACTTGGTCTGAAAGGACATCTGTACCTAATAACATCACGTGAGACTTTTTCTTTGCTCGTTTCACAGCCTGGGAGTAAAAACCAAATCAAAATGCAACAGTCAATCTGTTGTTGTTTCTGCAACCTGATGCTTTAAACAGAAATGAACAAATGTCTGTAACATGTGCAGAGGAAGCCAAGTATGAAATGAATTTTTTGAACGACCCTTAGCATACCTCCTCTGTAATTTGTTTC
Source organism: Kryptolebias marmoratus (assembly GCF_001649575.2). Lineage (NCBI taxonomy): Eukaryota > Metazoa > Chordata > Actinopteri > Cyprinodontiformes > Rivulidae > Kryptolebias > Kryptolebias marmoratus. The sequence goes on along the minus strand of NC_051431.1, from coordinate 7,762,107 downwards.
CAGTTCAGCCGAAAGATAACAATAATATAAAAGGTGGACTGCAAGACAACACAAATGAACAGCCCGAGCCAAAAACCTGCAGAGAAAAGACAAACGAGTCTGTTAAAAAAACTACATGCATCGCTTGTTACAAATTTTCTTTGAGCAAAAGCTCATTTGTCTTCAAAGCCTATGAGAACAGCAACATATGTTTTCTTTAAATAGTTACCTAAAATTCTCAGTTTTGCAACAAACATTAAAGTGATGCTCAGTGGAAGCCCTATGCAGTAGTAGCCAATGAGATTGGCCACAGCTGGGATCTTCTGTTTGCCTGTGCCCAAGAAGATTCCTGTGCACACACACTGAAATGGAGAGAAACACTCGCTTTGGCATCATTGACGGCACCGTGTGTTTATTCTGTACACAACACAGGCTGGTAGACTCACCACGAGACCATCAAAAAGCTGAAGGAAACAGTAAACATTCATCAGGTTTGACACTATTTCTGCGATTTTTCTGGAAAAAAAAACCAGGAGCGCATTTAGGATTTCCTTGCTTTCTTCAGGAGGATTTCTGTTACTGAAACCTGAGAGCAACTGTTCCGACTCACTCATCAGAAGTGAAGATGAACCCGATCACGTGTTTAGTGCAGCCAAGCACAAGGCCTTCAACAGCAGAAAAGGTTACTGGAAAAGCAGAGGTGAGAAATCTGTCAAACAGTACAAGTTTTCAAAGAAATTAAGGCCTAATTTTAGAGGGGTAGTTTGGTCACTTTTTCAGTGATGTTCTGTGTAACAGTATTTAGTAGTTAGTACCTTATTAGCCATGACATCAGTTATAGAGCACAAAGCGTGGAGAAAAGGGCAGAAATCTTTATCCAGGCTAGGATAAGGGTTAGCCAAATGACGGCCTGTTTTTTATCGCTTTCAGGCTTATTAAACAACAATAAACCTTTATACTTTTGCATGTCATGTTTGTCTCACAGGTGTCAAACTCCATTCCTCGGGGATGGCTCTCATGTGTGTTTTAGATGTGTGCTTGCTTTAAAACACCTGGTTTAAATGGATGACTTGGGTACATGCTCCTGGAGAACTTGATGATTTGGTGAATCAGGTGTGTTGGAGCAGAAAAACCTAAAACCTCCGGGACAGTGGCCATCGAGGCCTGGAGTTTGACACCCCTGATCGCTGTTTTTTGCAACCAAAAAGATGTCCGTGTCACATCACCAACACAACGCTGCTGGATTGAGAAAACAGCAAAAAACTAAACAAATAGTGTCATGCAAATGTGTAGAAGTTTAATACTCACTAATGTAGCATTTTTTTCACACCGGTACATTGTTTCGCAAAAGAGTTGTTTTAAAAGGCTAAAAAACAAAAAAACAAAACAGGATTTCGTTTGGATAGTCATTTGTTTAGCCAGAGGAAGACTTTTGTCCTTTTCTCCACAGTTTGTGCTTTGTGACTGATGTCACATTAACATAACTACTGATAACTATTTCACAGCACATTACTTCAAAAATGACCAGACTGTCTCTTTAAATCTTTAAATTTGTCACTGACCTGAAATGGTTAGTGACATCTTGCTGGTGAGAAGTGCCTTGGCAGTGTCTCCTGCACCGAGAGCGTTCCCCACTCGAGCACACGCTGCGGCCTGAATCCCATTAGGAAACTGCAGATTCCAAATTATGAAAGAGAAAATGCAAATGCACAAAAGATTGAGAACAACTGCAGTTTATGAAAATTACTTTTTAATCTAAATCTGAAACTTTGCCCTGAAGATATATCTGTGCAGTACTTTGACAAGCAGTCAAAAACTGATACCATGTAGACGATGAAAGCCACCATTATCACAGCATGCTGGGCTGCAAGCTCATCCTCACTCATCATTCCTGATTGTTACAAAGAAGAAATTAGAGGGAGGCGGCATTCATCACTGTTTTAATAGTGGCATATTATTGCCCACATATTAAATTGATGAAAGCTAATCTGACGATTACCTGCAAAGAATCCCCCAAACTCATAAAGCCACCACTCAAAACAAATCATTAACGTGCTGGGGATGGCCAGCTTCATGTAGGAGCCCCAGTCCTGCAGTGATTCCACAGACCAGCCTGCAGGGGGAGGGAGACACTCACTTGTGCAGAATGAATTTTTGTAAAGGATGAAGAGATTCTTTTTTTTTTTTTTTTTTTTTTTGCCAGTGCAGCGAGACAAAGAACATCAACCCCCTCACCTTCCCATGTTGTTGCATGGAGCTTCTTCCACCAAATGTAGGCAAAAAGAAAACCGCAGATGTAAAACTGAGACAGAGTGTGTGCTGCTGCAGAACCACTGTAAAACAAGCCCGTCACAGTCAGAATGACATCACCGGGTACACATATTTTACCGATATTTGAAAGGTGCACCTACCCAACACCCAGATCCAGCACATAAAGTAAGATGTAATTTGTCAGAACGTTTGCTACGTTTGCCAAAGCAGCAGTGTACATCTGTGGGAGGATTATTCCCTAAGAACAGAAAGATGACGACATAAGAACAATGTGCTCGTTCTGAAGTGCAATTAAATCAATTAAAGCAGCAAAGTTATAGTCTATGTTACAAGAGTATGAGAACAGGATGTTAGCTCACCTGGTTCTGCAGATAGCAGACCAGAAGGTTATGAAGAAACAAGACCTACAAGACAAAAATATATTAAAATGTGTTGCCATGAAAATTGTGGTAAAATTGGACTTGATACACTTCAAAATCTTGTGAAGTCGCACAAAAAAAGGAGAAGGAAAAAGTGACAACTCACTGGTACTGCAGGAAGGTAGGCTGTAATATACAGCTGGGCTATTCTAAACAGAGAAAAATTTATTTAGATCCAATTTAAAAAAACAAATAAGATCACTGTTTTCGGTAAAATCCACTGTTCAGTAACATGTTGGGCTAATTTATTTGCATTTGTTCCTCAAGAAAGTGGCAAGGAGATGTATTGTTCAAAGATCTGTGGCAGGAACAAACTGTTGTCACCGGGAGTGATTTTTTTTTTTGTCTGTACTTTTAATAAAATACCTCATGAACCACAGGATGGATTTGAATATAACTCTCAGAAAGTAATCGATTGATATACACCCACAAATGATTAATTTTTGGAGTCACCCTAATTCAAGATGGCCCTCATGACCAACAGACTTTAAGAAACACAAACAGCTACAATTTGGTGTGATAGTATCTGAGCACAATCCCCGATATATACTCTGAGTGCTACACATTGTGCAAAACTTTGATATTACTTGTTGAAGTGAACTCTGTCTGTCTGTTAGCAAAATATCCGACAAACCACTGTACAAATTTGAATCAAATTCTCAGAAAGTAATCATTAGGTGTACATTTTTTTATTAACTTTAGGAGTTTTCCCCATTTAAAGATGGTCTCCACAGCTAATGAACCTTAGCCAATAAAAAACAGCTATAATTTAGTCATATTTAAAGACATTGAGCTCAAATTTGGCGTGGTAGGAGCACGTACTCCAAGCACTAACAACTCTCACAAGATCTTGCAATATTGCATGACATTGTGCATAACGTCATTTACAAGGTTTAACTCGGTTTCCTTTCATCGTGAGATGATCTTAGTTGAAAACACTAATATAAAAGGTGCCAGGTGGTATGTATTCCTTTAACAAATGATGAGCCTTGAATTTATTATTGGCGGAGCTGCAGCTGAGACAATACATTGCTCTGATTCATTGCAGAGATGCTGAGTTTTACGTATACGTTTTGCTGCTTTACCTGGCAACCTCGGGGTCCTGGCCCAGACACAACAGGATGGCCTGAGCGTTGATGAGGAGCCCCCAGCACGGCAGACAGAACAACATGAGGACGATGATGCCCCTCTGGAGGATCACTCCCACCTGCAGCAGGTTCTTACCACCGAACGTCTGCACAGCATCACACAGACGGTGTCAATCATTCAGCGAAGGTTAGGAATGAACAGTTGGGGTATGAAAAAAAATTAACACAAAGCAAATAGTTGTGAGTTTTCCAAACCTGAGACACCAAAGTATCACAAGCCAGACCCAAACCGAATCCTGTTGCTGTTGTGGTAATATTAAGGGTCTAAAATGAATTAAAAACAAACTTGAATTAATCTCATATGCTCTTGAGGACTCTGATGTAACCAATATTTCCACAGATCATGGCAGAGTTTGTTGATTAAAACATCTGATTTGTGAAAGAAAACACTGCATTGGTTGGTTTAAATTAATGGTTGTTTTAATTTTCTTCTGCTTGATATTATATAAAAAAAAATACATCTCTGTTGTTTTCTAATGGGACACTTTGAAGGTGTGGGAGGCACTTACAGCAGAAGCTAGCCCGTAGCCAGCCAACACATCATTTCCCAGGCGCCCACAGAATATTGTAATGATGAATGGAAGCAAGAATCGAAGGATTCGGGAGAGCAGCTAGGTGACAGGCAAAGTGACATATTATTGTTTTCATATTTGAATGGCTGTCATTTTGCCGGAGCTATAACCCTGTCAAAGAAACTTAAGAACATCAGTTTATATAACTGACCTCAGTCAAAACACTCATCCACGTACACTGTATGAACCAACCTAGTAACAAAGGGAACTGGGACAGAAAAGGATATGTAGAATTACTAGTTTTTACCAGAGGTCCTGTCATCCTCAGGATGTGGTAAAGTTCGTCTCTGTGGGTGATGGGAATCCAATTGCGTATCCATTTGCAGCAGAAAAGCTTGTCGCTGGGCCCCTTCATGTCTGCAGCACCAGATGTTAATGCGGGCTTTTCCAGTGAAGCATCCATCCTGTCTGTCATGCTCTGAAGACAGCTGTCACCACCGTTGTGTGAGGTCTTTCAACATCTTGGCAAAAAGTTACTCATTAATTAACTCAAGGTCAGTTTATCATTTTGTATCTCAGGTTTGACAAAAGCAGAACTAAGACAAGAGAACTTGTCTAATCTATTCAGAAAAAATATTTAGAATGTGACTTGAAGTTAACTGGACCTTTTAATTGATTTTTGCATTACATTGCCATGAGCGTGATTAAACGGCAAATAGTTGCTACTGTTAGAAGAATACTAAATAGCCATAACTTGCCCTCTCTTTACCTCTGTTGTCACAGATAATATGTGAACAGGCAGAAGATGTAAAGTCATAAATATTCATGTAAACCTTGTGCATTTTAATGGCTACACCAGTTTACTTTGAAGAAGGTGAATCATTCCAGTGAATCTCCATCACTTCAGGCAGACGTGTTCATTAAAGTGTTTGGGAATATAAAACATTAACATGTCAGATGGTTCAGAGTCCCTCGAGAGAGAGGGCTGAAGTTAACCAGTCAGTTTGTTGGCAACATCCAAAATGAGATGCAATCCTGTGCCGTTATCAGGCAAAGGGGGGAAAAAAAATTCTACCAGCCATCTGTGAGTGAGTGATAGCATATATCACAGCATGTATGCCTCCTGTTGCACTGATGGAAAACATATTTTCACACTAGAGTTGTACCACCTCAAAATATGGAGCCAAAATCTGTGCATTCACTTATACAAATTATAATCTAATGGAAGATTTTCTGCAAAGTTTTACACAAGAGAGCGGTGTCAGACATTGCAAATCATATTTACAGGGAAGTTTTCCCAAGAGATGGAGCCATCTAACGAATAATGTCAAAATGCTCTGGACTCAAAGCACGTAACAGTGTTTATCTTTCACTGTTTCACTCATTGGCTTAGAATTAGGAAGAATAATGTGGTTTGGTGTTTTGCCTGGAGACGCAACATCATTCTGTGTGGAGGCAACATGCAAATAAATCACTGGGGCTAACCGATATTCACTGTGCATGACTTCAGATTATACGTATAAACATACTTTGTAACTGTACTGAGTGGGGAAAAAAAGTATCTGTTTTGTTTATCTCACCATGTCAGAAAATGTCAGTGAATTCTTCCAGAGAAATGTGCCTTTAATGACAAACAAGCATGAGCAAAACATGGTGTTGCTGCTCATTCTGCATGTTCAAATTAAGGCTTTCAGTCTCAGTCTGAGAGGCACTGAGCTCCCTTTAGTGTGACAACACAAAGCCCTTTGGGGTTTTATGCTGGCTAAATCAATCCAGCTGCTAGAATAAGATGTGTGCCAGTGATTTGTATCTGTCACTTATTATTTTCCCTAATACTGCCTTGGCCTTTGTGTTTGTTGAGTCTATTGAATGAAGCATCATATCTCTGCTTCCTTATTCCTGCCTCTGGCCTGTATCAACTTCTTTACCTTCTGCTCTTCTCTTTCACTTGTCTCTGTCCATTGATATCTTTTATATTTTTAAACACTTTTTTTTTTCTTGCTAAATACTTATTGGTCATTTTGTCTTGATTTGGCATATTGTTCTGTTATGCTTTCTGAGATTTCAAAACCTGTTACTGAAAACTAAATGAGAAGGGATGGATATCACCTGTAGCTAACTTTACAATGAAGCACTACTTTACTTTACTGCAAAATTAAACCTAATTACATTACATTGTTTTGAGCAAAGGGACAAATCTTAGTTTGACAATCTTTTTCCATAAAATACATAAAATAGTTCAGCAGAATGCACAACAGGCTTAGAAAGACAACTCAATTAAACTAATGACATCCAAAATCACAATCAGTTAATTTCTGGTGATTATATATATTATTATATAGTAGTTATTTCTGTGAGTCAAACTCCTTAATTATCAGTTTGTTTTAATCAGTGGGATGACAGATGTGAGGGAGAAGTCTGTTTTGTCACACTGGGATCTAACAGTTTGTATAAAAGTATCATGGCACTTAAGAAGTATATTTTTTTTAAGATTTAAACAAAAAAAGAGTATTTGTTAGATTTTAAGCTGTAAATGTTCCGTGTTCGTTTTGTTTCCCTAATCAACACATGATTGAGGCTAATATTGAGGCTAAGTTTCTAAACCAAACGTGGACCAACGGCAGCTAACCCCTCCTTTTCCCCCACCACAGTTAGTCCATTATGTTCTGTTAAATATTGATGACTTTGGACTTTGGTTAGAGATGGATGTGAAAGATTCGAGCTCTGCTATAAGGAGACACGGCCTGTCACATCTGATGTAGATCTGAGCTCTGATGTGTAGCTCTTGAATCTGACCCTCACATCCTGGGGGCGTTTAAGATAATTGCTTTCTCAAATTTAATTTGCAGATTTTATTTTCTTTAAAGTAAACTTCTCTGGTGGGTTTCCAGGGTTTTTGTAATGACCCCAAATTGAATTTAGAGGCTGTATTGCAGATTTATAATGCAGGATTTGGTTTCTTACGCATGTACAAACCCCTTTCAAACACGCTTTGCGTGTGCACAAAACTAGTCAGGAGAAATCTGGTGAATACGTCTCATCGTGTTTTTGTAAAGGCAAGAGAAGACAAGCCCCAAGCTTCCAATCAGGCAGTTAGCAGCAGTGTCTTTTGTGCAGGAGAACTACTCCTCCTGGTTTAGGCTTTCATAAAATTGTGTGCCTTTTACATGCACAAAAAGTGCTGAAGAAGTCTAAAAAAAAAACCCAAATCATGACATATTATCTTTAAAAGCTATATTTAGTTCAAAATTTGTGGCTGAAAAAAAAAAAAAAAAGCTGCCATATGTCTGTTTCCATGGAAGTTTCTGGAGTCTTTGGGCTTTATTGTCCCCCTGCATCTGTGAATGTGTGGATAAAAACCCCTCGTGAGGCCTTCCCAGGGGTTGGAAACGGGCCATGCTAGATTTTTCATTGCATTCCCAAGAATTAAACTTCTTAAATACACTATTTTCCAAAAATCTTTCCGATTTATTTTGCTGCCCACAAGCCAGGTTGTCAGCTGTGACATTACTTGAGCACTCAGATGATGAAGTAACGAGTGCACGAGTCTTATTTAGGTGTCTCTAAGGAAACTAACTTTGAGCCAGTATATTGATCTGCTGAAGCGAACAGCTGGGAAAACAGACAACGGGAGGAGAAAAGAAGGAATGTGCAGTGAAGCGCTGGTTTTAACAGACAGTTGAGCCTGACATCGGGGAGAATGGGGACACAAACGAAAAGAACGGCGAGATAGAAACTGTTTTTACGTTTTATCACGTAGATCAGAGGCTTTGACTGCAGTGGATTTATTTGAAGTGAACCACGATGCTCATGCTTTAGTAAGGAAGACATTTTTAGCCTGTTTTGTCAGAACGTGTGTCACTAAAGATTTTAAATATCTTTATGAATCACAGATTCAACTCATTAAAGCTACTAAAATCGAAGAAAGAATAAATCCCTCCAAGCATTAGTTCAGCTCTTTTGAAGTGAGACTCTGTGGAAAGGGTTTGAACAGTCAATATCTTACCTGTTGAAGATAGATCTTTGAACAACCTCGTTTTAGAAAAATAGGGTTTAATTCTGATTGCATTAACGAGCTATTAGTCAGAGTGCAGCAAAGACTTAAGTGAATTGCTGCAATCTTCAAAAACGTCAAAGCAGTTCATGCAAAAGCTATTTTTTTAACTTTTACATTGCCGTCAATTTCTGATTACACAGTTTGTTTGTTTTTTGCAAGTGTAAATGGCAGCAGCTAGCTGTAGCACCGCTGGTGCAGTCAGGGACACTTCTGGTGGGAATATCAAAATATTTCTGCCAGGATTAAAACTCTGTTTCTGTAAACTGTGAACTCAAAGAGATATTAATCGCAATGTTCAACAGAACTTGACGTCAAAAGGTTTTATCTTTTAAACAGAACTACACACACTGCAGATACGTAGGTAATTGCTCTTGTTTCCTGATCAAGGTGTATAATCTCGACAAACCAGGTTCTGAGAATTTGTCCATTGAACTGTGCAATCAGATTGGATTCTGTAAAAACTTGTCTCAGTGGGAAAATGCCTCTAAATACGATGTTCACTGAGATATTCCAAAATACAACTCACATTTTTTTGCCATTCTGCGTTTAATTTTTGCACGACCACGTTGTGTGTTTTAGAAATGAGTGGTTTCTTCTGCAGCCTGTGCTGACTGGCTGACTGGTTTGATAACCTGCAGTCAGTGCAGGGGCCATTTAATGGTTAAGAAAAAGCACCACAGGAGTGGAAAGCTCACAGGTGTGAACGCTGCCATAACGGACCCAAAAGCATCACTGTCAAGACAAATAAGTTGATTTGTGCTTCAAAAATGGCAGACTGAAAAGTCATTGGAGAAAATGGAAAGTTAGATTGAGGCTTTACAGTTTTACTTACAAGTTCTTCTACTGTGAATTTTTGTTCAGAAAAGACAATTTAGCTTTTATATTCTGAAGTGTGTGGTACAAAGAATCCAGCAATTCAACTTCTCTGGAAAGATTCTTCAACAATTTCTTTATTTATGTGATTTGAAAGACCGACTGAGCCCAAAAAACATAAACGTTATGTCCAGTAAAACAGGAGATCTGTACAAAATGTGTTCTTTTGCAATAGTGAAGCCATTTTTTTTCTCATTGGAACAGAGACCCGAATCAAAAATCACACATAGTTAATGGCAAATTAACTCAGCCCCCAATAGTTAAATCATGATGTGTGAATACTAATAATTTCACTATTTGTTAACATTCATAATAAAAAACACCAATGGATATTATCCAGTATGTGTTATTTGTGTTTTTCTCAGCTGTTCAAATTGCTTTTTATATCTTAAATATAAAATAATAAGAACAGTATTTTAACTAATTATGTCAACTAAACAGTCTTTTATTACTGGGATAATGACATTTAAATTGTTATCATGACAAAGCACTCTTTGGAATCATAAAATAATGAGATAAATTACTTGTTATCTTAAAATATTGTGTTAAAAATGCATTTTTAAGCATTTCCTCTTATGATTTCCATCATTTTCCTCTGAAGGAGTGAAGGTTTGAGATAAAACCAAGCCATAACTTTACATTAATGCCCCATTTAATTACATTTACAATATATATTTTTTTACAACTGACCATTAATTTACAAACAATAAATTAAAGTACGAATCAGAATTTTTCTCTTGGCATAGTGGGTATTTTCAGGAATTATTACTCACAACTTGTGTATAAATAAAATACTCATCAGGAGTACCACAAACTTGACAATCAATAGCTTTTACTGAACAATATTGTATAATTTCACATGCACACAACAATTAACAATTAGATTCTCGTTTGCCATTTACTAATTCTGTTGTGTTTAACCTCGCTAAAACGTTTTTTTTTTT
>NC_051431.1:7678439-7751804 GCF_001649575.2 Kryptolebias marmoratus | reverse complement strand
GAGCCCCAGTCCTGCAGTGATTCCACAGACCAGCCTGCAGGGGGAGGGAGACACTCACTTGTGCAGAATGAATTTTTGTAAAGGATGAAGAGATTTTTTTTTTTTTTTTTTTTTTTTATGCCAGTGCAGCGAGACAAAGAACATCAACCCCCTCACCTTCCCATGTTGTTGCATGGAGCTTCTTCCACCAAATGTAGGCAAAAAGAAAACCGCAGATGTAAAACTGAGACAGAGTGTGTGCTGCTGCAGAACCACTGTAAAACAAGCCCGTCACAGTCAGAATGACATCACCGGGTACACATATTTTACCGATATTTGAAAGGTGCACCTACCCAACACCCAGATCCAGCACATAAAGTAAGATGTAATTTGTCAGAACGTTTGCTACGTTTGCCAAAGCAGCAGTGTACATCTGTGGGAGGATTATTCCCTAAGAACAGAAAGATGACGACATAAGAACAATGTGCTCGTTCTGAAGTGCAATTAAATCAATTAAAGCAGCAAAGTTATAGTCTATGTTACAAGAGTATGAGAACAGGATGTTAGCTCACCTGGTTCTGCAGATAGCAGACCAGAAGGTTATGAAGAAACAAGACCTACAAGACAAAAATATATTAAAATGTGTTGCCATGAAAATTGTGGTAAAATTGGACTTGATACACTTCAAAATCTTGTGAAGTCGCACAAAAAAAGGAGAAGGAAAAAGTGACAACTCACTGGTACTGCAGGAAGGTAGGCTGTAATATACAGCTGGGCTATTCTAAACAGAGAAAAATTTATTTAGATCCAATTTAAAAAAACAAATAAGATCACTGTTTTCGGTAAAATCCACTGTTCAGTAACATGTTGGGCTAATTTATTTGCATTTGTTCCTCAAGAAAGTGGCAAGGAGATGTATTGTTCAAAGATCTGTGGCAGGAACAAACTGTTGTCACCGGGAGTGATTTTTTTTTTTGTCTGTACTTTTAATAAAATACCTCATGAACCACAGGATGGATTTGAATATAACTCTCAGAAAGTAATCGATTGATATACACCCACAAATGATTAATTTTTGGAGTCACCCTAATTCAAGATGGCCCTCATGACCAACAGACTTTAAGAAACACAAACAGCTACAATTTGGTGTGATAGTATCTGAGCACAATCCCCGATATATACTCTGAGTGCTACACATTGTGCAAAACTTTGATATTACTTGTTGAAGTGAACTCTGTCTGTCTGTTAGCAAAATATCCGACAAACCACTGTACAAATTTGAATCAAATTCTCAGAAAGTAATCATTAGGTGTACATTTTTTTATTAACTTTAGGAGTTTTCCCCATTTAAAGATGGTCTCCACAGCTAATGAACCTTAGCCAATAAAAAACAGCTATAATTTAGTCATATTTAAAGACATTGAGCTCAAATTTGGCGTGGTAGGAGCACGTACTCCAAGCACTAACAACTCTCACAAGATCTTGCAATATTGCATGACATTGTGCATAACGTCATTTACAAGGTTTAACTCGGTTTCCTTTCATCGTGAGATGATCTTAGTTGAAAACACTAATATAAAAGGTGCCAGGTGGTATGTATTCCTTTAACAAATGATGAGCCTTGAATTTATTATTGGCGGAGCTGCAGCTGAGACAATACATTGCTCTGATTCATTGCAGAGATGCTGAGTTTTACGTATACGTTTTGCTGCTTTACCTGGCAACCTCGGGGTCCTGGCCCAGACACAACAGGATGGCCTGAGCGTTGATGAGGAGCCCCCAGCACGGCAGACAGAACAACATGAGGACGATGATGCCCCTCTGGAGGATCACTCCCACCTGCAGCAGGTTCTTACCACCGAACGTCTGCACAGCATCACACAGACGGTGTCAATCATTCAGCGAAGGTTAGGAATGAACAGTTGGGGTATGAAAAAAAATTAACACAAAGCAAATAGTTGTGAGTTTTCCAAACCTGAGACACCAAAGTATCACAAGCCAGACCCAAACCGAATCCTGTTGCTGTTGTGGTAATATTAAGGGTCTAAAATGAATTAAAAACAAACTTGAATTAATCTCATATGCTCTTGAGGACTCTGATGTAACCAATATTTCCACAGATCATGGCAGAGTTTGTTGATTAAAACATCTGATTTGTGAAAGAAAACACTGCATTGGTTGGTTTAAATTAATGGTTGTTTTAATTTTCTTCTGCTTGATATTATATAAAAAAAAATACATCTCTGTTGTTTTCTAATGGGACACTTTGAAGGTGTGGGAGGCACTTACAGCAGAAGCTAGCCCGTAGCCAGCCAACACATCATTTCCCAGGCGCCCACAGAATATTGTAATGATGAATGGAAGCAAGAATCGAAGGATTCGGGAGAGCAGCTAGGTGACAGGCAAAGTGACATATTATTGTTTTCATATTTGAATGGCTGTCATTTTGCCGGAGCTATAACCCTGTCAAAGAAACTTAAGAACATCAGTTTATATAACTGACCTCAGTCAAAACACTCATCCACGTACACTGTATGAACCAACCTAGTAACAAAGGGAACTGGGACAGAAAAGGATATGTAGAATTACTAGTTTTTACCAGAGGTCCTGTCATCCTCAGGATGTGGTAAAGTTCGTCTCTGTGGGTGATGGGAATCCAATTGCGTATCCATTTGCAGCAGAAAAGCTTGTCGCTGGGCCCCTTCATGTCTGCAGCACCAGATGTTAATGCGGGCTTTTCCAGTGAAGCATCCATCCTGTCTGTCATGCTCTGAAGACAGCTGTCACCACCGTTGTGTGAGGTCTTTCAACATCTTGGCAAAAAGTTACTCATTAATTAACTCAAGGTCAGTTTATCATTTTGTATCTCAGGTTTGACAAAAGCAGAACTAAGACAAGAGAACTTGTCTAATCTATTCAGAAAAAATATTTAGAATGTGACTTGAAGTTAACTGGACCTTTTAATTGATTTTTGCATTACATTGCCATGAGCGTGATTAAACGGCAAATAGTTGCTACTGTTAGAAGAATACTAAATAGCCATAACTTGCCCTCTCTTTACCTCTGTTGTCACAGATAATATGTGAACAGGCAGAAGATGTAAAGTCATAAATATTCATGTAAACCTTGTGCATTTTAATGGCTACACCAGTTTACTTTGAAGAAGGTGAATCATTCCAGTGAATCTCCATCACTTCAGGCAGACGTGTTCATTAAAGTGTTTGGGAATATAAAACATTAACATGTCAGATGGTTCAGAGTCCCTCGAGAGAGAGGGCTGAAGTTAACCAGTCAGTTTGTTGGCAACATCCAAAATGAGATGCAATCCTGTGCCGTTATCAGGCAAAGGGGGGAAAAAAAATTCTACCAGCCATCTGTGAGTGAGTGATAGCATATATCACAGCATGTATGCCTCCTGTTGCACTGATGGAAAACATATTTTCACACTAGAGTTGTACCACCTCAAAATATGGAGCCAAAATCTGTGCATTCACTTATACAAATTATAATCTAATGGAAGATTTTCTGCAAAGTTTTACACAAGAGAGCGGTGTCAGACATTGCAAATCATATTTACAGGGAAGTTTTCCCAAGAGATGGAGCCATCTAACGAATAATGTCAAAATGCTCTGGACTCAAAGCACGTAACAGTGTTTATCTTTCACTGTTTCACTCATTGGCTTAGAATTAGGAAGAATAATGTGGTTTGGTGTTTTGCCTGGAGACGCAACATCATTCTGTGTGGAGGCAACATGCAAATAAATCACTGGGGCTAACCGATATTCACTGTGCATGACTTCAGATTATACGTATAAACATACTTTGTAACTGTACTGAGTGGGGAAAAAAAGTATCTGTTTTGTTTATCTCACCATGTCAGAAAATGTCAGTGAATTCTTCCAGAGAAATGTGCCTTTAATGACAAACAAGCATGAGCAAAACATGGTGTTGCTGCTCATTCTGCATGTTCAAATTAAGGCTTTCAGTCTCAGTCTGAGAGGCACTGAGCTCCCTTTAGTGTGACAACACAAAGCCCTTTGGGGTTTTATGCTGGCTAAATCAATCCAGCTGCTAGAATAAGATGTGTGCCAGTGATTTGTATCTGTCACTTATTATTTTCCCTAATACTGCCTTGGCCTTTGTGTTTGTTGAGTCTATTGAATGAAGCATCATATCTCTGCTTCCTTATTCCTGCCTCTGGCCTGTATCAACTTCTTTACCTTCTGCTCTTCTCTTTCACTTGTCTCTGTCCATTGATATCTTTTATATTTTTAAACACTTTTTTTTTTCTTGCTAAATACTTATTGGTCATTTTGTCTTGATTTGGCATATTGTTCTGTTATGCTTTCTGAGATTTCAAAACCTGTTACTGAAAACTAAATGAGAAGGGATGGATATCACCTGTAGCTAACTTTACAATGAAGCACTACTTTACTTTACTGCAAAATTAAACCTAATTACATTACATTGTTTTGAGCAAAGGGACAAATCTTAGTTTGACAATCTTTTTCCATAAAATACATAAAATAGTTCAGCAGAATGCACAACAGGCTTAGAAAGACAACTCAATTAAACTAATGACATCCAAAATCACAATCAGTTAATTTCTGGTGATTATATATATTATTATATAGTAGTTATTTCTGTGAGTCAAACTCCTTAATTATCAGTTTGTTTTAATCAGTGGGATGACAGATGTGAGGGAGAAGTCTGTTTTGTCACACTGGGATCTAACAGTTTGTATAAAAGTATCATGGCACTTAAGAAGTATATTTTTTTTAAGATTTAAACAAAAAAAGAGTATTTGTTAGATTTTAAGCTGTAAATGTTCCGTGTTCGTTTTGTTTCCCTAATCAACACATGATTGAGGCTAATATTGAGGCTAAGTTTCTAAACCAAACGTGGACCAACGGCAGCTAACCCCTCCTTTTCCCCCACCACAGTTAGTCCATTATGTTCTGTTAAATATTGATGACTTTGGACTTTGGTTAGAGATGGATGTGAAAGATTCGAGCTCTGCTATAAGGAGACACGGCCTGTCACATCTGATGTAGATCTGAGCTCTGATGTGTAGCTCTTGAATCTGACCCTCACATCCTGGGGGCGTTTAAGATAATTGCTTTCTCAAATTTAATTTGCAGATTTTATTTTCTTTAAAGTAAACTTCTCTGGTGGGTTTCCAGGGTTTTTGTAATGACCCCAAATTGAATTTAGAGGCTGTATTGCAGATTTATAATGCAGGATTTGGTTTCTTACGCATGTACAAACCCCTTTCAAACACGCTTTGCGTGTGCACAAAACTAGTCAGGAGAAATCTGGTGAATACGTCTCATCGTGTTTTTGTAAAGGCAAGAGAAGACAAGCCCCAAGCTTCCAATCAGGCAGTTAGCAGCAGTGTCTTTTGTGCAGGAGAACTACTCCTCCTGGTTTAGGCTTTCATAAAATTGTGTGCCTTTTACATGCACAAAAAGTGCTGAAGAAGTCTAAAAAAAAAACCCAAATCATGACATATTATCTTTAAAAGCTATATTTAGTTCAAAATTTGTGGCTGAAAAAAAAAAAAAAAAGCTGCCATATGTCTGTTTCCATGGAAGTTTCTGGAGTCTTTGGGCTTTATTGTCCCCCTGCATCTGTGAATGTGTGGATAAAAACCCCTCGTGAGGCCTTCCCAGGGGTTGGAAACGGGCCATGCTAGATTTTTCATTGCATTCCCAAGAATTAAACTTCTTAAATACACTATTTTCCAAAAATCTTTCCGATTTATTTTGCTGCCCACAAGCCAGGTTGTCAGCTGTGACATTACTTGAGCACTCAGATGATGAAGTAACGAGTGCACGAGTCTTATTTAGGTGTCTCTAAGGAAACTAACTTTGAGCCAGTATATTGATCTGCTGAAGCGAACAGCTGGGAAAACAGACAACGGGAGGAGAAAAGAAGGAATGTGCAGTGAAGCGCTGGTTTTAACAGACAGTTGAGCCTGACATCGGGGAGAATGGGGACACAAACGAAAAGAACGGCGAGATAGAAACTGTTTTTACGTTTTATCACGTAGATCAGAGGCTTTGACTGCAGTGGATTTATTTGAAGTGAACCACGATGCTCATGCTTTAGTAAGGAAGACATTTTTAGCCTGTTTTGTCAGAACGTGTGTCACTAAAGATTTTAAATATCTTTATGAATCACAGATTCAACTCATTAAAGCTACTAAAATCGAAGAAAGAATAAATCCCTCCAAGCATTAGTTCAGCTCTTTTGAAGTGAGACTCTGTGGAAAGGGTTTGAACAGTCAATATCTTACCTGTTGAAGATAGATCTTTGAACAACCTCGTTTTAGAAAAATAGGGTTTAATTCTGATTGCATTAACGAGCTATTAGTCAGAGTGCAGCAAAGA
The DNA here is from genome assembly GCF_001649575.2 of Kryptolebias marmoratus. Taxonomy (NCBI): domain Eukaryota; kingdom Metazoa; phylum Chordata; class Actinopteri; order Cyprinodontiformes; family Rivulidae; genus Kryptolebias; species Kryptolebias marmoratus. The sequence goes on along the minus strand of NC_051431.1, from coordinate 7,745,433 downwards.
CTTAAGTGAATTGCTGCAATCTTCAAAAACGTCAAAGCAGTTCATGCAAAAGCTATTTTTTTAACTTTTACATTGCCGTCAATTTCTGATTACACAGTTTGTTTGTTTTTTGCAAGTGTAAATGGCAGCAGCTAGCTGTAGCACCGCTGGTGCAGTCAGGGACACTTCTGGTGGGAATATCAAAATATTTCTGCCAGGATTAAAACTCTGTTTCTGTAAACTGTGAACTCAAAGAGATATTAATCGCAATGTTCAACAGAACTTGACGTCAAAAGGTTTTATCTTTTAAACAGAACTACACACACTGCAGATACGTAGGTAATTGCTCTTGTTTCCTGATCAAGGTGTATAATCTCGACAAACCAGGTTCTGAGAATTTGTCCATTGAACTGTGCAATCAGATTGGATTCTGTAAAAACTTGTCTCAGTGGGAAAATGCCTCTAAATACGATGTTCACTGAGATATTCCAAAATACAACTCACATTTTTTTGCCATTCTGCGTTTAATTTTTGCACGACCACGTTGTGTGTTTTAGAAATGAGTGGTTTCTTCTGCAGCCTGTGCTGACTGGCTGACTGGTTTGATAACCTGCAGTCAGTGCAGGGGCCATTTAATGGTTAAGAAAAAGCACCACAGGAGTGGAAAGCTCACAGGTGTGAACGCTGCCATAACGGACCCAAAAGCATCACTGTCAAGACAAATAAGTTGATTTGTGCTTCAAAAATGGCAGACTGAAAAGTCATTGGAGAAAATGGAAAGTTAGATTGAGGCTTTACAGTTTTACTTACAAGTTCTTCTACTGTGAATTTTTGTTCAGAAAAGACAATTTAGCTTTTATATTCTGAAGTGTGTGGTACAAAGAATCCAGCAATTCAACTTCTCTGGAAAGATTCTTCAACAATTTCTTTATTTATGTGATTTGAAAGACCGACTGAGCCCAAAAAACATAAACGTTATGTCCAGTAAAACAGGAGATCTGTACAAAATGTGTTCTTTTGCAATAGTGAAGCCATTTTTTTTCTCATTGGAACAGAGACCCGAATCAAAAATCACACATAGTTAATGGCAAATTAACTCAGCCCCCAATAGTTAAATCATGATGTGTGAATACTAATAATTTCACTATTTGTTAACATTCATAATAAAAAACACCAATGGATATTATCCAGTATGTGTTATTTGTGTTTTTCTCAGCTGTTCAAATTGCTTTTTATATCTTAAATATAAAATAATAAGAACAGTATTTTAACTAATTATGTCAACTAAACAGTCTTTTATTACTGGGATAATGACATTTAAATTGTTATCATGACAAAGCACTCTTTGGAATCATAAAATAATGAGATAAATTACTTGTTATCTTAAAATATTGTGTTAAAAATGCATTTTTAAGCATTTCCTCTTATGATTTCCATCATTTTCCTCTGAAGGAGTGAAGGTTTGAGATAAAACCAAGCCATAACTTTACATTAATGCCCCATTTAATTACATTTACAATATATATTTTTTTACAACTGACCATTAATTTACAAACAATAAATTAAAGTACGAATCAGAATTTTTCTCTTGGCATAGTGGGTATTTTCAGGAATTATTACTCACAACTTGTGTATAAATAAAATACTCATCAGGAGTACCACAAACTTGACAATCAATAGCTTTTACTGAACAATATTGTATAATTTCACATGCACACAACAATTAACAATTAGATTCTCGTTTGCCATTTACTAATTCTGTTGTGTTTAACCTCGCTAAAACGTTTTTTTTTTTGACATTCCATTTCCTTCTTAATCAATGTTGGACACTGGCTGGAATGTTCTTCTGGATATTTGGTTAACAATGTTTCAGTATTAACAACATTCAGTACTTAATTACAAGGTTACACAGTCCTCCAGGAAAACTGATTGCTGTGCTGCAGTTTCAGAGGCAAATATCAAATATCTGGACAGGGTGCAAGAGGGTAAAGGAAGAAAAAAAAAAGGTTTTAAAGATAAAGCTCCCTCCTGAATTGCATGTTTCATTCAGCTGTACAGATTTTCATTTAAAACAAGACACCCCAAGAGCTCACAATCCCTTTTACTTTCATAGCAGGTATAAAAACCTCAACCAGGTAATCCTCCCGACACACTGCTTCAATCCCGTGCTACAAAAATACACACTCTGTTCTGAAAAGCCGGCAGTGGTGAGCCGCAGGGAGAACAGGCACAAAGCGTCCTCCCTGCACCTTCTGATTTTCCCTGCAGAGACATTTACTCATCATAGCTGTCCTCTGAATACACAGCTGCACAACAAGAACCAACACACTCACACCCACACCCACACCCTCACACACATTTAGAGTATCTAAATCTTGTCAAATAGCAACAACATAAATGCACTTTGTCATAATAAGTGGTAAAAATCAACACTTTGGCCAAACCAATGACTCAGATTTTTCACACAACATCAAATCCAATTTAAGGCTTAAATCAACAAATCGGACGTGAGGTCCGAAAAAACACACATTGAAAATATTTCTATTTACAATATTTCTTCATAGAAAAATATGCTCAACTTACACAGATTTTCCAACATGACCACATAAAACTTTTTCAAGTGCACGAGACTGTCAGAGTTCAGCATAAATATATTGATTTCAGTGCAGCTGGGATAAATGATGCAACTGCATCCTTGTGTCAATTGTAGAATATCTTACAAGCTACAGCAACTAGGTAAACTGATGTTTCTAATAAAGCTAATTACATTGTCATATTTATGTGGATAAAACACATCACTTTTTTACAACCACCTAACAATCTGTAAACACTTTTTGGTCAAATAACCGTTTTTCTTCGCACTAATACTTTTTATCTTTTCGATCATTACAAGAACCAACGAGCAGCAACTGTGCACAACACGGCCGTTTAGTGCAAATGGAACCTCGGGAGCTGTGTCACGCATGCTACATCTTTTCGACCACTCTGAACCAACCGTAGCGGCCCAGGAAAAGCACGTTCTGCCGGACCGTTTGAGGGGTGAATCGGGGGGGGAGTCAGTGTGCCAACCACAACTCAAAGGAAACATCAAACAGTGGGAGTAAAATGGAGGCAGAGATCGGATTCTCGGGCGCTGCGGGGTCCAGAACTCATGTTGATTTTAACCCAGAATGTCACAGTGCTTCTGGGTCCAGAGGCTTGCGCGGAGGGGGATGTATATTTACATCATGGAGAGTTTGTGTGGGAGTCAGTCAACATGAAAACCTTTCAGCACATTTGTCTGAATGGGACCAAAGTGTTGTGAAGCATCTGGTAATTTGTGTTCTGTCTGCAGCAAAGTAACCTCCATCGTCCCGTTTCTCTTCATGCTCTGGGACGTGTGTGTGTATCTGCATAAAAACTATATGTGTGCACATTTATGATCATAAGCACATTCGCCTGATTTTACATTTGAGCTTGACACAGACATTTTGCTAAAATCTTTGCTGCCCGTCCGCTGCAAGAGTTTCAGATTCAAAGAGGCTGATATTATCCACAGAGCAGCTCAGGAAAAAAAAATGTCCACCCAGGAAGGAAAGTATAGAGGGTCAAAAAGGAGGTAAAGGAAGCCAGCAGTCCAATGTACAGCTCAACGTACAGCAGACAGATGAGACGCTGTGGAATGGAAAAAGAAAATTAGTCAAGTTTCAACTTCAAGTAAAAAGGTCACATTTAGGACTTGTTCAAATGGAAATGCTGCTATTCTGAAATAATTGTTTTTTTAAATCCTCAAAGAAATGCTTTCATCCTCACAGACATGCAGAAAACACTGTAGTAGCTATGCCAGGCCTGAAGGTGGCACTGTAACGCTGCCACAGCACTTCACCAGGAACAGGAAACGAGGCTCGGAGAGTGTCACGTAAACACAACAAGCAGGATATGAAAATGGCGAATACAAGAGCAAGAACCAAAGTATTTTTGTCAAATGACAACAACGTGTTTTATATTAAACTACTATGGACTGGGAGTCCTGTCAGCTCAAATATGTGGAGAAAACAGACACTTTTCAGGCACAGTATCCAGCCAGGAGCAGATGGAGAGAAGAGTTTTCCTCATGATGTTCAAAGCCTGTCGCGCTAAATTATACACAAGCGTCTGTCTTCTAAAACTATTCCCAGGTCTCACTTTTTTATAAACGTATACTCGATGCATATTGTTGATCTTTTTCTGCAACATTTGCTTTGGAATTGCTGACAGTTCAAAATGTGGTAAGAAAACTTTTTTTGGTCTTAGATAATAATGGAGTTTAGCTCTGCTCATTTCAAGGCAAAGTTATTGTTTACTAGTCTTGTCTCCTTATTGACCTAATCCAGTATAAGAATGTTTTGCTGTAGTTAAGCGACTAGTATCTGCAAGAATGCAATCTTTCATTGTTGCTCTTAAATCTTCTGTCATTGCTTGGGGGTTGCTGGTTAAGCAGGAGGTGAGAATATGACTTTGCTTTCAAAAAGGTTGCCTTTTGGCTGTTCTCACGAAAACAAAAAGGTGATGCAAACCGGCTTAAAAACTTACAGTTCCGGGGCCCCTAAAACATCATTTCCATATGAATGCAAGGCTGAAATGATAAAAAGCTTTTATGCATTCACAAAACGCAGGTCCTATATCGCTGGTGACTTAGTATATAAATCTGCACGTTATTTCAGAGGCTCTTGGAGCGACTCAGCTTTAATGCTTCAGATGCACAATCGTTCTTCTTTTCTAAATAAATGTTTTTCAAACATTAGAAGATGTCACAGTTGCACTTGCAAATTCATTTTCATGGACAAATTTGCATTCAGTCTTGCTGCGGAACCGGAGCTAATAATAGCATCTGCTCTTCGGGTTGCCACAGGGATATTAAATATTAAGGGGAAAAAAATTCTAATTGTTTGCGATTTTCACCTCTATACTCCCATCATTATCACTGTGTGGTGTTTTTTTTATCATTCTAATGTGCTCCCAGAGTTATCTATAAATAAAAATAATAAGACCTGGCATTTCTCATACACTACAGTGTTTGAGATACGCCACAGAACATAATTTAATCAATATAGACCTTTATTGACTTCGCCGGAACTGAGCAGCAGTGACCAAAATCAATCTGTGTTTGCGTCAGAGCTTCGTCGAGCCTCGAGTTCTCAGAGGCTTCATGGATAACACAATAAAGTAAGAAATGAAAAGCTTAATTAATCACTAATAGTCTATTAATGGTATTATTGTGCTTTCTGTTGTTAATGCAACAGTAATTAATAATCCTAAGAAACAAATAAATACATCTTTTTTTTAACTGCCTTGAGTTGCTAAAGAAGCCTGTGCACAGAAAGGATAAGGATGTTTTCCTTGCAGAATTTATATTTTTTTATGATTTACACTTTTTATTCGTACTTCTATCCCCTTTAAATTGCTTTGTGCTCTGGTTTTTATCCATAATACACATATATTTCTGTACATAAGCTTTAGGTCACTTAGAAACTCAGACCTGGGGACTCATCTTTCTAATTTGTCAGGTTTTCTCTTAATCACTGTCACATTGGTTCCCCACAAGTATTATTAGATGAGAACATCGGCCAAAATTACAAACATGTGACACAAAAATGAAAAATGAGACGTCACCTTGGCCCTGGACACTAAGACCCATTTGTCCTCCTCTTCCTATTTCCTCCTAAAATCCTTTCTCGATGTCAGGGAGTGGTGTCTCCACGATGTATGGAGGCCCGTCCCCATGCCCCTTGCCCACCTCCTCCTACTCCTCCTACTCCTCCTCCTCCTCCTCCTCCTCCTCCTCCTCCTCCTCCGTGGTCTTTATCTGACTCTGGCTGGCTCTGGGCTCGCTCTGGCTTGGGGTTGGCCGTGCAGGGTGGGTCGGGCTGCTGGACCGACATGGTCCTGCGCAGGTGGGTGCGCTTACACAGGAAGTCGGGCTTCGCCGAGAGGCCGAACGAACCCTTTCTCAAGACCATGCGAACCGAGGGGGATTTCTTGGGTCTGGCTCTGTGCCCAAACTGGAGCATGGAGAGGTGCGCTGCATAGCCCTCGCTCAGGAACTGCACACACCGCACAGAAAAAGAGTAAATGAGGGGGAAACCAAAGCTTTTTAGGAGGAGAAAAGCGTGACAGAAATGAAGATATAATAGACAAATGAAAATCCAGCTACCTGGCACTGATTCTGATACTTCTTCGAAGGTCTGCCAACAATATAAATCTGTGAGGGGTTGAGGCCTAACATGTTGTAAACAGAGATGTCCTTCATAGAGCCGTAAGAAGAGTTGATCTTAATATGACACTGGAAAAAGAGAGAGAAGAAATCCAGAGATGCGTTTGGCATTTAAATGCAGCGTGACCCAAGGCTACAGCGGCACCAAGAGTGTCGAGAGAAACACGGAGCACACTGCAGGGCTGGGAACAAACCGCAGCTCGTGCTGTAGAGCAAAGATTAATGGCCCCGTTAATGTCAGAGTGATATTTTATTCTCGGTGGAGTACCTCGTGTATGAGGTTTCTGAGGAAGATGGTCTTCTGTCGCAGGGGATCATGTACCAGGCCTTCGGAAAAGAAGATCATCCCGTGGGGGAAGTTGTGCTGCGAGAGCCACGATACCACACGCTGCTTCTGCATATCAGGCCGGCCCGTGATGTAAATGATAAGATACCCGAGGTCCTGCCAGTGCCTGCGTGTGAAAACACAAGATAAAAATGAACATCACAGACATTCGCTTTCAGGGATTAAATAAAAATCCTGTTAATTTAATTTTCCTTGCAACACAGCGGCTAAAAGGACAAAAAATGACAATCAATTCATTTCTCTTTTTAATGAAAGAAATACTCGAAAATAAATCAAAGCCAAAGGGAGCAAAAAGCTCCCGAAAGGTTATGGGAAAGATTTTGCAGAGAACAAGTTTTTGTGTAACCTTGAAACACTTCACGCTACTCCTCAACGAGTTCTGCATTTCCTCTGATCGATACAAAGACTCGATGACTTAATCCAGTCCATTTATAAAGAACTGTCAGCTAGGACAGATTCTACCGGAAAAGAGGGATGATGTGACTGTTATTGAGGCGCATACAGAGCACATTACTCATTTTAAAAGGCTGATTCAGAAACCAGCTGCTGTTTGAGCTTGGCTTCGGCTGTGGTGATGCCTTCTGATGTTCAGTCTGTGTCGGTGGAAAGGTTATTTGAATCTTATGCAATTCTGCCACAGATGTGTGAAAAATACACCCCGGGAATCAACGAATTCAGCTTCACTGCATCAACTGCATCGCAACCATTAAAAACCAGCATGTTGTAGCTAGAATCGGAACAACTCAGGCACAGTCACGGCGATAGTTATATCATCCAAAAATTAGATCTCAGCAGCAGTCAACAAGAAAACTGCTGAAGAAGCTCTTCTGATTTTCTTTCTAAATGCAGAAATTTGTCTGACAGATACATCTGAGGACGTACGGATTTTAAGGTACAGCTAAAGATGGCGTTTTCTTTTCCACTTGCCTTTCAGGGTTTCGGGATATAATAAACTACATCCTAAAATACTCAGAACAATAATCATTCCTTTTGAGGCTTTAGTTTTATTTTTCCTGTAAAATAAAAGCGATGTTATTTAAAATGATTTGACAAAGGGCTAATTTGTCATTGGTTCTGTGCATTACTTTCATGAACAGAATTTTGAATTTCTGTATTGAGCTGCAGTAATGTGCAAATTTCCCTATTGTGGGATCAATAAAGTCTTATCTTATCATGAAGCGCAGCCAAGAGGTGGCGGTTGTTGCTGTCGCTGTTTTTTGGTGGGGTTTTTTTGCAGATGATGAGGCCCTGTTGGAGTCAGTGAGTGGGAACCTCCAGCAGCGCCTCCAAGTCTGAGGTCATGGTCCTCAGTTGGAAATGACTAGACTGCCAACTCCGGGTTAGGAATGAGCTTCTGGACTAAGCGGAGGACCTAAAGTATTTTAGGTTTTTGTTTGTGAGTGAAACTGCGTGGGAGACTGGTCAGTAGATTGAAGCACAATCTTTAATTTGGTGCTGGTTTGATGTGGTGAAAGCTGTTGATGTACCAGTTGGCCTACGTTCCAACCCTCACCGATGTTCATGAGCAGAGACAGAAAGAACAGGACCACAAGTACAAGCGGCTGAAATGAGATTCCTGCAAACAATTAAACTCGTCTGTTCGAGAGGAGCTGAGAGGTAAAGCATTGCTGCTTCTTCCCAAAGAGCTTTCAAATACGTCCATCAGGTGGAGACTTCAGCAGACATGAGGTTATATGGCTCAGCTGGAGAGGTTATATGTTATAGCTGGCCTGGGAATACCTCAGAGTTCCTGAAGATGAGATAAAGGAGGTAACTGAGAAAAGGGGGATCAGGAGCTCTCCTTAAACTCTGCCCCGGATAAACAGTAGAACATAGATGTCTGAACAATTAAAAAAAACTTTGCTTGTGCTCCTTTATGCTTTTTAATAAAAAATAGACTTCCAATAACTATCCTTGTGTTTAAATATCTGTTTTTAAATGGAAAGTCCTGTGTTTCACTGTCCGTTCACACCAGTGAAAAGATTTACAGCAGTTTATGCACATTTAGTTAACAGTACTGACTCCCACCGACACAAACTCCTTTAGACCCTACCAGCAGTTACCTGACAACATCAACGGCTCCAGGCCGGACTTTGGGGTCACTGCCCATGATGGACACGCTTGCAGCAAATGAGCCGTCGATGCTGAAGACCACACACTCCATTCCCTGTGGCAACACCGTCAGATATGCCTCTGCACTGGTTTGATCCCCTCTTTGGATTGAAAAATGAGAAATGAGAAAATATTTCCACAACACAAGCCTCTTACTTGACTGTCTTTAGCAAAACGCTTACAAACTAACAGAGATGCTTCTTCCCGTTGCTTCTCTTCTATTATTGCCACTATCTGCATGTTTTACTTACTTCACCACCATTTTAACTGGATAGACTCCCAGACCGAGCTTCTTGCTTTTCGGTATGGTGTACGTGACTCTGCCGCTGCTGTTGGTCACCTCCGTGTCAAAGTACACCCACCGGCCGGACTGAGGTTGTGTCATCACCAGGATGTCGACCTGCGGGTACCAGTGGCCCAGAGGACAGAAGTTAACGCCAGCCTCTATCAGCGGTGAGAATCTAACGACGCTGCAGCTTTTCACCTTTTCTCCAGTCAGGGTGACCATGTCCAGGGGGCCGTACATGAAGCGACCGACCAGAGTCTGCGGTCCGTCCTCTGTGGCGATGACATCATTCACCCTGTGGTTGGCTGTGACGTTCTACAGGTGATGACAAGAGGGACGAGATCAGAGAAGATCCAAGTCTTAACTAACTGAGACGCAAACAGATGAAATACAAAAACAAAAACATTAACGTTTCATGAATGGCAACAACATATAATGAAAGGGGAGCAAACATTTAAAATAAATAATTTCAGTTTATCATGAGTCACAGAAAGATGATTTTTAAATATGTTTTTAAAGCTTTAAGTTTTGTTTTGTAGCTGGATTTTATGACTTGTTTAGTTCAGAGAAATTTTACTTGTTGTGTGCTTTTAGTTCAGTGTTGTTAGGAAAAGGTCTGCTTTAATAAATTTAATTGAAATTATAAAATTCTTCAGTGTATTCTCTTGTGTGTGTTTGAGTGTGTACGTTATATTTTTTGTCGTTTTCTTTTTGCCTTTAAAATGTGGAGCTAGCAATGTTTTTGGTGATTGTCTACAATGCCCTGAAGTTAAAAACTTAAAAAAATAAAAACCTTTGACATAAAATTGTATTGTTACACACATTTTTTAATGTCAAAAAAGTTTTCATTTTGTGTTTAAACCTTATTTATTTTAAAGCAGATTTGAGTGTAAATTTCACAAAGCCCACAGCAAACCCATATATTTAACATGACAGATATTTAAAATGTGCTGCTAATGTTTTATGTTAAATGTAAAATCATTTTACTCTGTGGTTTTATGCTTACTGTGCTTTTCTGTGGTGACAGACAACATTATTACACACGTGACTGGCATAGATACACCATGCGAGGCACTTCAAAGTATTTTATTAGATCATTTTTTTAAAATAATCTTCTTCTTGATATCAAGTAATCCAATTTTTCTCGTTAGTTTAATTAATTATTCTCAATTAAAACGAAGGGGCACCTAAGAGACCTTATTTTGTCAACTCTTACAGGTTTTAGCTAAAGGTAAATTTGTAAGGAAGGCTCACATTCAGTACAACAAATGAAAAACTGTCACATTTTTAAAAATACAGTAGTTTTACACTGACAAAGATGGTATACAATAAAACTTTTAATCAGATAATGTTTTACTCTGCAAAGGGAATTATTACAGGTCACTAAATCAGTTATATACCCACAGTTCTGTATACATATGGTTTCAAACTACCCCTAATCCCTTAACTTTAGCCCCATTACCGCACGTCGTAAACAAATAAATTCCTTTAGTCTTTGGTCCAATCCGTCTCACAACGTTCCTTTCATCAGTCTGACCTCTTTAATCAAACCAGTGTCCACACGAATCCACAACGGGACCGTTAACATAATCAGTCAGGTAGAGAAGGGATAATACATTGGAGTAAATAAGATAAAGGATGAAAATCATTGTGTTTGCCAACACAATGGTACTTTAGGTGACTTTTTGTTGGAAGCCAAAGGAATCACAAGGTTCCACTAAAATCCCCCGTCCTTCAAGGGGCTCGTCTTTACAAGCCTTTCACATATACTCACAGCAAGAGGCTAAACATCCAAAGATTTGTCTGCCTTGATGTGTTTTATTTTCCACATTCAAACTCCGACCAAATAACTCTAAAGTGTTCGCTGTGGGACGTTACAGACAAGCACGTTAACTCCTTTTTAATCTTCCATGTCTGCTTCTTGTTTGAATTTTCTTCAAGTGAGAAAAAGCAGAGAAAAAAAAACTAATCCTTAAATCTCTTCTTGCTGAGATGTCTGCATTTTATTAGCATATTATGAGAACACTAATGTATAATTCACAAACTCAGCTGTGCGCCACCGTGGCATTATTTTACATTTACAACCAACTTCTCTTTCAGATTCGTACCCTTCACTTTATCATCATATAGTTTGGAACATTTCTGGCCTTTTTTTAATCACCTGGCTTTTCTCAGAAATAGTCGCTCACTGAATCGGAGCTTTTTAGATTTTCTTCCACATGACTGGATTTTTGCATATTAGGTCACGAATAAATGGAGCAGTTAAGTGTGAAGCTGGAGGAGTTGAATCCAGCTACTTTGTCCAAAACTAAACTGGCAAATGACAGGTCAGCTGTGAAAAAAGTGACCTGTGCCCTCAGCTGATTAGGATGAACGACCCTTTAAATGTAACTGAAATGCTAGAAAATAGGAGATTTTCCCGTTGCAGTTTCACCAGTGAGCGGCGCAGCCGTGTTTTTGAAAAGACGCAGCTTATTTTTGTGCGAACGACTTTGTGCACGTTCTCTTACTGCCCACCTCCACCCGTACTTCACTTGCCTCTGCTTGCTTTGCAAACACCATGGCAGCCCGAAGCAGGCTGCAGCTTCAGCCTCTGTTTGTCATGATCAGAAACTAAGGCTGCAGAGAAATGCAGTCAAAAGCTTATATTGCAGCTGCTTGACAAACATTTAAGTCAGTTTCACCATCTGACGACATCTTTAGTGTCAGGATTTAGGCAGCTCATTGAAGGCAGATGGGGCCATTTTTCACACTAGGTTACTCTGTATTTTAACTCTCAGGGCATCTGTAAATTTTACCTCAATTACTTTAATGTTACAGTGTCTTGTTGGCTTTAAGTTGAGTTTATTTAAATATATTTATTCTGTCTGGTTTGGTGGGTGGATAGTGGAAGGTTAGCACCCAAGATGTAGACTGAGAGCTCCAAGAGAAAAACTAATTGATTTAAAACAACGTGGCAGCAAATAAAAACTAAATAACAAAGAACTAGCAAAAGCCAGACTGCAGGGAACACGAGAAGCGAGACACGGGGATAACCAGACAGCACATAAAAGTGACAACGAACCAGTGAGAGAGACGACCAGGTTTTAAAGACTGAAGGTAATTAGGAGAAGTGGGCGCAGGTGAGTGATTACTAACTTGGGCCAGGTGAAGATGGGTGTGGCAGACAAACAAGTGATTGGCTGAGGACAAGTGAATGGTGACAGGAATACAAGGAGCAAAAACTATACAAAGACAAAACTAAACATGAGGCCAACCAAATAACAAAATAAGAGAAACAATAAACCCAAAACACCAGAGTTAGTTATCAGAACACAGGATAAACCAGAAACACATAAAAGAAATTATCCTAAAAACAAAAGGGAACTGCATAAACACCCAAACCCTGGCATGTTCTTGTGTGAAAACAAAAGCATTTTGTTTTGTTGAGGCATTGAAAGTAATTAAGATAATCAACTACTTTCCTTTGAATAAAACTACAGTGCACACTGGACTTGGAGCAGGTTAGATTTAGACCTTCAAATATAAACTCTGACAACCCCCCGCTCTACAAGAAATGGCTGAGATCAAATCTTACTCGGAAAAAATCTATTAATAGCTCCTAAAACATTATGGAGTTTTAGCACTTAACAACAATTGCAAAGAACTAATGGGATCAATCATGTTGTTGTTGTGCTTCACCTTTTCACCATCCCAGCTAATGATAATTGATCTAAAGGATGTGATGCTAACAAGGAGCTTCGACTTTTCCAGCTGCTCTCCTGCATCAGCTTTGTCAACAGCTAATTGTCTGTCGGCATGAGGTCTCACTGAAACTGTGACGGCAAACTTTCAGAGTAAGCGCAGAAAAACACAAAACGCACCTGTGTGCAGCTTCGTCACACGGGGGGACGCCTGAGAGTATCGACGCCAACAAACGGGCGAAACAGCGAAGGATGCGAGCTACAGAGACCCGAATGTGAGAAGGGGAACACAAGGCGCTCCGATATACCCCTCCAGCGGTGACAAACCTCAGATGTTTATGCCAAGCGGCTGTTTGAGTTACGTCTGAGCCGCAGCAGATGGGCGAGCCGTGCACAGATTAAATCAGCTCCAAATCTGACTGTATTCGAAGCGGAGGAACAGATTAGAGCGCTGACATCAGACCAGACAGGAATCAATTAGCGAAGCCGAACAATTCGAACGTTAAAAGAAAGAAAACCTTCACATTCAAATATAGCCTTGTTTCCATGGTGTTCTCCTTGTTCAGTTTTATTTATAGCCTCCTAAAAAAGCAAGCACGTATTACGTTTTTTTTTTTTTGCACTTAAAAGAAGAAGAAAAAAAAAAGGATAGAAATGTGACCTTGATTGTTCTACTTGCCGGCGCTCAAAGGCATCATGTAATTGCCTGCCTCGGAGCTTCAAGGTAAAACTGTGGGAGAATTATAAGAATTTCTGGCCACTGCATTTAACCTCTACAATTTCAGCGTATAAAATAACTATATTTTCAGTTTGAGAGACTAGTTGGACATCGTGTGGGCCTGGATTGTGCAGTTTTACAAGTTTAGATAGACAAACAGTAAAGTCTGAACATAGAACCAGTTCAGACATAGTATTTAAGAAACGTTTCCTGCCTTACCTGTGACAGTTTACCCGGCACTGAAACTCAGTTTTTACAACTTTTTATGAACTTGCAAACTAAACGAATGATCTGACCCTCCTTCTAGGAGTCTGATCCACCAGGAAAGAAATTAATCCTCCTGATGTTGCTTCTTGCTTACAAGCAGACAAAGAAATTACAGCTGATGGACTTCAGATCATTTAAAGGCACCTCAGAGATGATGTTTTCACGTGTGTAAGCAAAAGTGCTTTATTAAAGGTATTTAAAAGTTTGTTAAATTAAATTAAGGTTATATAAGCGCTTAGCAACCACAAGAAATTAGAGCCATCTGGCACAAAGGTACAGTAATATAAAACCAGATACCCTGAGTTTGACATGCGTCCTCCTTCTGAGCCATTTTTCTCGTGGGCTGGAAGGGGAGAACAAAGCTGAGTCCAAGTTGTCCACTTGCTGGGTCTTCACGCAGTCGCACCTCATCAGCTGACAACACACACATGAGAGGAGGTATATTTACATACAAACACAAGCACATTTCTGTATCTGTAATGATTCTAATTTCAGCTAAACAAAATACAGCAGATAATAATGTGAAAAGGTTTTACAGTTCGAAGTGCTGGAACTAAATTATAGAAAAAAGATTTTGGGTTCTACTGGTTGAAAGATGCTTTGAACTTGGGATGCACACCGTTTCAGCACATTTTCTTAATTTCCAACATAATAAACTCCTTCCTGTTCCTATCTTTAACAAAACAAAGCATAAAGCAACACCAACAAAAAAAAAAGTTATTAGCTGTCTGAGAGCACGGCTTAGACTCTGTGTTTCCAGCTCCTAACACCTTCAAACAAAAAGGAAGACGTGACAGAGCAGGAAGTCACAGGATAAAAACTGCTTTTTTCTGTTTTGGTTTGTTTTCTCTGGAAAACTCTACCTCTTCATGATAAAAACAAACCAAAAAAACGTGCAGGATTTTCTTGTTTTAATTTTCCATTCCATTTTTTTTCCAGACTTTGTAGCTCAACCTCAGTTTTAATTCTGGAAACAAATATTGTAGAAATTAGTGGCACCAGAGGATTTATTTTGCTTAAAGGTTACGTCTATATGATTGATGATTTTACCTTAACTGAACTCTCTGCAGACACCCAACTACCCGTTACTAAAATTAACTTTGAAGCTTAAAGTCCTAACATTTTGCATTTATGCATAAAATAACCAGAACTGTATTTTCAGCATCTCATTTTTCAGTCATACAAAAAGCTTCATTCTATCTGAAGCAGGAATCTTAAACATCACAGCTGGAAACTGTTTATAGTGACTTTGCTCATATTGATAAAAAACTAAAAGATCTAAACAATTTTAACCATCACTCATCACAGGTAAATCATTTAGTTGCTTTTATTTTGTGTTGTGTTGTATACTGGGTTGGCCAAACAAGAAATATTGCAAGAATTAACCTCAAGACAAGGTCACTGGATTCAGTAAACCTCTAATCGATTTCTAGGATTCCTGCATCAATGACTCCATATTTGCTCTGAGATGGGAAAAGAAGTCTGATGGTTTTAGCTTTTTATTTTCTCTCATCCGCATCACCGATCAGATCTGTCTCATCACTGTTGTCTTATTTGGTGTGATGGAAGAAGTGTTCGGATGCTTTGCAAATAAAACACTGAACAAAAGCTTCTTTAAAAGTGTGTCATGAAAGTGTATGTAGGGCAAAAGAAAAAAACTAACACTTTATCTTTAATTACTAAACTCACTGAAGGAAAAGTAGTCTTGTAACTCTTTTACTGTAATTATAACAATTATAAAATCAAATCATCAAAGGAGGTAAATAAAATGACTTTTTTGTGCCACTTTAATTAAAAGAGGTGAAGCCCAGCTGTTACTTAATAAACTGTAATTATAAACTGACAATTACAATATCAAAATTAATTGAGCATTCATTTAGAAAAAATCAGAAATTATGTTGTTTTTTATTTGAGTGACCTCCATGACAGTATTTGCTTTGTCCAACTAACTTATCAAACCTCTAAATTAGCTAAATTATTATTAAGAAATGAACAAAAATACAGCAATTTAAAAAATTGTATTCAAATAAATGGCATCCTATCAATTATGATCAAAAACAGTCACTATTTATAGTAAACTAGACATATCAGCTTTCCTCCTGCCTATAATTTATGTAGAGCAGAGTTACTTAGTGTTGTGAATTATGTCAAATATATTGTGTGTCAAAAATCCTTTTTTTAAAAATAACAAGCAACTAAGCTTGTCAGATAATTATAGTGGAGTAAAGAGTGTACTGTCTCTCTCGAAAATGAAGTGGAGCAAAAGTACTAAGAATCAAGAATTGGCGACACTCAAGTTAAGGATAAGAACCCCAATTTTATACTTCAGCACACACAAAAGAAAACTCTTTTGGGGAAAAAGTCTGTGTGCTTCCAACGACAGCAGTTTATTATTAAGGTTACCAAAAAATTCACGAGTTCTCCAAGTGACGAGCGTCACATCAGACCTGATGCAGTATCGAATTTCAACCAGAACACACTGAAGCTGAAAAGATGAAAATTCCAGGCATAAAAATAGTTTCTTCTGTGCGGTAATAAGTTCGCAGAACCTCGGCTCCAAGGCCTTATAAGCTGCCGTTGGACTGAAGGGACATTATCGAAGTTCTAACAGCCACCGAGGCAGTTTCTCTTCTTTATTTGTTTTCACACCACAGGAACTGCAGCCAGCAGTTGTTCATAGAAACTGCGTTATTAAAGGTCTCTATAAGCTCCTAGTTCAGAGTCAGAGTGTGAGGAGAACCATTCGGGATAAAGCTGTGCTCTGTTATTGATTTAAAAGACTTAACTTCACAGAGACCGGTTGGCTGTAAGAGTCCAAAACCCCAGATTAAAACAACACTTGCATAATAAAAAGTTGTTCTTCCTGTCAGCTTCTGAAGAAATCCCAATAAAATATCTCAACGGCCTAAATGTAGAAATTATATTATCGTTTTTATGTGTCTGCCAGCTGGCTGTTACATTAATTCAGTGTTACTATCTGATGCTTCTGAATACAAGCAGAAAAAAAACCCGATTAAGGTCTGATGTTCTCCTCGGTTCTTTCAGGGAAACTTTAAAAGCATTTTGTCTAACAGAAGCTATTGTTCTGGTATTAGGAACAGAGATTAATCCCTAGCATCCTAAATTACTCTTTTTTTTGTGTGTGTGTGCAAACTGCCCGGAGGATGCTGATGAGGCTTCCCTACCTGCCGGAGAACAAAAGCAGCGATGTCAGTGGACTCCCAGTAAGAGGCGTGAAAAAGGTGCGGCAGAGCCACTGTGGGGAACGATGTGAGCACATCAGGGCAGTATAGAGCAAAATCCAGCCTCTTGGAGCCCCACCAGCTGCCGGAAACTGAAACAACAGCGCATACAGTCAGAGATCCCTGCTCCTTTTCCAGGTCAGCTTAAAATCGGTGAAACCTTGCAACACAAAAACTGTAAAATGAGGACGGTGAAACCCCTTCACGTCTCACTCACTGTTCGCGATGGTGTTTCCCAGCCGACCCATGGAGAAAGCTGACATTTCACTTTCCACGCTGGTCACGCTGGCTTTACGGCCTCGCCCGTCGCCTCCTTCTTCAGTCTTTGTTTCAGAGCAACGCTGTGAAGCTGTACCTCCATGAGGCTGCTCATCCTCCAGAAACACACGTGGATGGCTTTGGATACTGTCCACTAAACGGAGAGGAGGAGAATACTTTGATCAGAGAGCAAATGACTCACAGGAATCTCTAAATCATTGCTTTTACTCGCCTTATAAAGGTCCACGCATTGATTTGCTTTCTTTGAAACAAAAAAAAACAAGTACTGAGTCCGATCACAATCCACAGAGCTTCTAGTCTTCATGAAACTGAATCCATTAGTTTTCCATTTTGTGTTGCCTTTGAAAGTCAAAATAAATGTCTCCCTCTAACAGGTAAAATAATCCTTTGGCTAGTTTTCTTTAGAGTTTTTCCCAGTTTACTATGTGAGGATGTCTTATCACTAGAAAAAAAGAACTTTCTCCGGAATCTTGGCTTCACAAAAACATGAGTTTTATGGCTTTCCTGAGTCACAAAGCATATTTCATCAAAAAGCGGTTTGCTGGAGAGACAGAAAAAAAACCTCTGGAGCAAATTTAGGTAAGAAATGAAACATACTCAAGAGAATTGTTAGTATATGCAACGCATTTGAAAAGAAAAATCTGAAGCGTCTTTGGAGCACTTTTTGACATTTGATGAATCTGACTTTCATTTTTCAATTATTTGAATAATGTCAATCAATATTTTTTTCATGCGTAAAAACAGCAAGAAGCATAAAAAAATAAAAATAAAACTACAGCTTGAACAATTTTCTAAGAGTCTCTGAAAACAACTTGCTTATGTTTAACCACCAAACTGCAATTTAGCACTGCCTGCACCACATTTTATTTGCGATAAAAAAAATTATTTTTATCAGACAAGCGCTCACAGAACAACTTGAAATACTCTTTCAAATGAAGCCAAATTCATCTGAATCTTTGACAGCAAGTAATCTGTCTGATGCTGGATTTCTGCACCTCGGTAGCGGTGATTCTGCAAAGCTGTCATTTCTTATGAAATCACAACCTGCCACAGTGATTCCCCACTTTCATTTAACCAGTAAAAATGACCAAAAGTGCCAGAGCAAGGGTGTCTGTTTTGCATTGATCTAAGAAATCAATAAAAAGTTTGAAATCATTTGAATAAAAAAAAAAAGAGAAAATTGTTCGGTACAGGAACAGAACAACAAATCAGGAAACTCCTCTGATGATAAAATCATGGATGCTAACACAGCTAGCACATGTGGAAACATCAACAAGGTTTAAAGAAAAAAAATACAAACCTCTAATGTTAATTTTTACTGGGACCAGACAACCCTTCTGTTTATTCCGAAGCACATTTTTTAAAACATACTTGAAAATTTACGTTACCAACACCAATCTGCTGCTTTAATTCTCATGATTTTTTAAAATTCAGGAGATTTGTTGACATCTACTGCAGGCCAGAAATGCATCTAATCTCTTTTTATTTGCAGAATTTTTAAATCAACAGCTTCTAGAAATGTGTGCAAATCCTGTCTGAAAAGTTTGGCTTTCTTGACTTCTTTGTGGCATTTGAAAATTTCCACATCTTGCCGATGATTTTCCATAGTGTGGAATAATTATTTTTAAACTACTTGATCTTTATTTTTGAACTACTTCCTAGTCTTACAAGCATCCACGACCTGTTTGCTGAAGGCCCCGGGCATTTCTTCAAGTCTTGGAATCCTGACAACATTTTCTTTGATAGAAAATAAAACGCTGGGTTAGAGAGATCGGGGGTTTGATTAAAACAAATTGCCTTTTTTAATCAGTCTAACAAACACTAGTTTTATCCTGCAGGTGCATTTTTTTTTCTTTGTGTGACTTCAATTTAACTTTTATTGGAAAAGAAATAAAACACATTTGTCTTCCAGTCACTTCTTTCTGTCGAGTGCGAACTTGATCTCACCTTGAACCTTCCCCCCCCTTCACAACTAAACACAACAGCAGCTCTTGCTTTATCCTGGAGTAGCTCTGGGGAGGGGTTTTCTGCTGCTCTCCTTCAACCCCCCTCGCGGCTCAGACGAGTCACTGATCACTGGGAAGTCTGACATCAGAAGAACACTTTCAAAAGGCGAGACCGTTAGAGCTCACCTGGGACTCTTCTTCTGTTGCATGCACACACCTGACCGTGCAGCAGCAAGGTGACTTTATAAAAAAAACAACAACAAAGGTTTGAGAAGCTCTTCTGCTTGGAGAACAAATGAATCCTTAGACTTGCATTCAATTAAGTTTATCCTCCCTTGTTTAACGGTTTTACTGACTTGTTTCCTCCTCAGCTGCTGTGTATTTAGCTGATTACTTCTGTTTTGTTCCTGACACACACATCTGTTTGCAATTTCTCATCATTCACTCAGTTTGTATAGCCCCCCCAGTATGGGTTGTCCTTGCTTTGGCGCTTTAGAGGTTTTTGTTCCAGTTTCCTGTTTCTTAAATGTTATATTTGTTTGTTACCAGTAGCCTTGTAGCCTATTAAGAGCTCCCTGCTGCCTCTCTTTTTTGGATTGTGATTCATGCTTTTATTGCCTCTCATTTGGACGACTGTAACGCTCTGTATGTTGGCTCAGATAAATCACCTCTACGCTGCTCACAAATTGTCCAGAAAACAGCAGCTCGTCGTTTAACAGGTACTAAAAATCGCGGACACATAACTCCAGTCCTGGCTTCTCTCCACGGGCTTTCTGTCTGTTTTTCGAATTGATTTTAGGATTTTACGGCTTTCTTTTGAAGTTTTAAATGGTCTTGTCTGTTCTTATTTACTGTATGTGATCTCTTTAACATTTACAGGAGAAACACTCTGCTCATCCAACCAGTTTCTCTTAGTTTTAAAAGAAAGTGATTGAGTTTTAGAGGTTGGTGTATCTCTTCATATACAGTGCTGACATTAATGAGACATTTAAATCTCTGTTTAAGACCCATCTTTGATTGTTTCTGAGATCCAATAGAGCTGTTCTCTTAATTCTGCATATTATTTGATCTTTTACTTGTATATATTTCCTTGCTTTTATTGTTTTTAACTCGTAAAGCACTTGTTCAGCTTCTGTTGTTTTTAGAGCGCTTTAAAGTAAAATTGAAACTGAACTTTGTCTATGCCTCCTCCTTGTCAACATGTTGGTCCCAGGGACTGACGTTTCATGGCTTTGCTCTGCATTTGAGTGTCTCAACTATCACATTTCTGCCTATTCACATTGTTAATTTGTCATTTGTTTGCACACGTAACCTTTATTTAATGCTTTCCAAAGATAACAGCGTTAAATTATGTTACAGGCATATTTGTAACAACTTATTTTGAATAGTATCAAACATATATGTTCATTATTGTTTTATTTACCTTTTATAGCATTCCAGTCACGCTCTATATCAGTGGTCTCCAATCCTGGTCCTGGAGGGCCAATATCCTGCAGGTTTTTCTTGTTCCTCTGCTCCAGCACACCTGATTTGAATCAATGGGTGATTAACAGGCTTCTGCAGAACATGAAGAGGTGATTTAACCTCTGAATCAGGTGTGTTGGAGCAGAGAAACAAGGAAAACATGCAGGACGGTGGCCCTCGAGGACCAGGATTGGACACCCCTGCTCTATATGATCAGGTTTGTATTGACACTTGACAATAGCCTGACTCATGTGAAAGAACCTCAGTGATTTTCAGTGTGCTGAAACTTTAAAATCAACCTCCCTAACACACTAAGCTCAGTCTATGTTCAGCCAAACAATGAAATGAAATGTGCACAGTTTAGACACCTCCGTTCTGTGTTGTGTACCTGCTTCTGGTCACTGTATTGTCAGTGTTGTGGGCTGCGGAGGAGTGGATTTAAGGTGGAGAGGTGGAGCTGGAACAGGGCGCAGTATGGCTGAGCGGGGCCAAGATTTAATGCAATGAGGTGTGGCTGCTTGGCTGCAAAAGTTAATCAGAGCATGTCGTGTCTGGATTTGCCTTTTATATTTGTGAGAATTTAGCTGGTTCTCATGAAAGAAGAGATTCCTGTGTCACATTTACACTTCTGACAGAGAAAAAAAAATAGCATGATGTTTATCATCTCCACACATAAATTATCAGTGCATTAGGCAGCTGTCAACATCTGTATCTGGTGATTGGTTTGCATTCACATGTGCCACCCAGAACACTCAAACTGGCTCAAGAAGCAGTGAGTCACTTTAGGTTAAATATGGCTGCTGGAAATGATTATAAAGAGAAAGTTTACATGCAGCTACATGTGCGTGTTTGTGAACGATGGGCCACAGCAGGAGAATATAAATTAATCTTCACTCCCTGAGGTGATGAAAGAGAAGACCTGGTTAATAAATCCCCACAGTCTAGACAAAGAGCTATCTTTATTTGGAAATCTTGGATAAACTGTATGTGCTGTCAGAATGGATGCAACCATTTCTGTCACATGAGTCACGTGGGAATAATTTGAGAAGAGAATATATTTTGCTGAAGAGAAAAAATGTTACTGGTGTGTAAAACAAGTCAGCTTCGCATTGCTCCAAGTTTAGAGAAAAGATCGTTGGAGTAAAATCACCAGGGTGGCTGTGGTTCAGTGGTTAGAGCAGTCTTCCACCAACGAGACCGCTGGAGGTTCGATTCCACCAGTTTGTCTCAAAATGTCTCTGGGCAAGACGCTGAACCCCTCACAGCCTCCGACGTGTGCCCCAATCGGTGCATGAATGTGATCTAAAGCACTGATTAGACTCTGCAGAATGATTTATTTTGATTAGCTCTGTAGAGATGTAGTAGAGTGCTGCGTGGATGGGCGGACGAGGGCACAGAAGGTGCTGTGAAGCGCTTTGAGTGGCCTGTTTGGCTAGAAAGGTGATATAAGCACAGTCCATTTATAGCAGGCATAGATTTCACTGAGGATAGATTTCACTGAAGTGTTAATTTACTATTTTCTGTCAGGCATTTCTGCAAGCCTATCCAAAAATTCTAAATATTTTAGCATTCTTTGATTTTACATAAATATTACAGATATTAACATGGCAAACGTGCCATTTAAAGTGTCATGATCCTGGGCTTTTGTGTTTGCTGTGTTTAAATATTGTTGACCTTTTTACCTCTCTTGACTGTTGTTTTATGTGTGATCCAAACACGTTCAGTCAATACCACTGTGATGGGCGTTTGCAATTCAATTGTATTACTTATTGAGTGACAGTAAAGACACCTTATTTTCTTCAGACATCAGCCACACCCTCAAAAACTTGTTATCATTAATAAACCCTGCCCTTAACCTCTCAAGGAGCTCATTTTCTTTCAATCTGTGGAAAATCTGCACAATTATGTTTTTTTTTTTTTCACAACACAATAAGTAGAGGAAAGCAGAGACATTACTCTGACACAAAAAAGGGAGTTGGAGAGAGAAGGACACTGACATGTTTGTAAAACACATACAAATTCAAAAGATTTGTGCAATGGAGGAGGAGGAGGAGGATCAAAATCTGTATTTTGAGAAGACAGAGCTACATGGCGACAAAGACTCACACAAAGAAAGAAGAAAAGAACAAAATCTGGACAAAGGACACAGACCAGCCTGTCTGAATGGCTAGTATGGACACACACACACACAAGAAATTGAAGCAGGAAAGAGTGAAGCAGATGATGATATGACTGAACAAAGAATTCATACAAAAGAACATGATTGCACTTTGGACAAAAAAAATATATATATTTATACCATTTGTAAAAATGTGCAAGTTAAGAAAATACAATTTTTACATTAAGACGCCTTTTGACATATGATCAGATTTGACGGACGCCACTGTGTTTCCATGTACATTGCATGTCTTGGATGGGCATATTTCCCACCGGACTGCAACTGGAAATCAATCGTAAAGAGGCTCATTCTCTCCGTATTAGCAGCATTCATCATAATAAAAGCTCCACAGTTGGCGAGTGCTGATGTCAAAGTCGTTCTCATAGGAGCCCGATTGTATTGGCACTCCATGCCTTCATAACCACTAATTACTATATTACAGAGCAGGAAATGGGTGATGTGTGCTACAGTTTTTCCTGTGTGACTGCACCTGTCTATGGTTTTTAATTCAACACGTAATTTGACAGCATAAGAGTCTGATCAATGGAACCGTGATGCAGACCCGTAATTAGAAGCCAGTGTAGCTGCGAGCTCTGCTCTGCTGTTACACTCCATAACCTTTATCAACCCCACTGGCTCGGAGAAGCATCATGATTCCTGCTTTACGACTGGCTGAACATGAGGTAATTAGATAAAAGAAAAACAACAACTTGGGAATCCAAATTAGGCAGGTAAAAAAAAAAGACGTGTGTCGCATTTCTTTGACCCAAAGGAGCAAAAAGCAAAGATTATCATGATTACTCACGAGGTTCGTGTTTAAACAACAAACAAGCTAAATGAGGCTGACGTGTCAAACATCTTGGATTTATGCAATTATGGTTATCAAATTAGTTAGCAATTAAACCATTTTTAGAGATGGAGAACAAAACAACCTGACCTTAAACAGTGTTTCAATAATTAATTTATGACAAAAAGTAATTATATCATGATACATTTGTTTTAATTTTATTTCATTTCCTTACTAAATTATTTGCTCTTATCTTACAATACAGCAGCTTATTTGTGTAGAGGTACTTTCAAAATAAGAGAACAATCATATAACTGCTTTAAAAAGGCAAAAAGGAGAAAAGTACAGGTCAGGTGCTACAAAGAAAAGAGAACGTAGATGATAAAAGACAGACAGCCCACGGTTTGAACAATGTAAGCATGTAGAACACATTCTGGAGCAAATAATTTAAAGAACAATATAAAACTAGAAGAACTCAGAGAGAACAAACCTCCACCAAAGCCAAGGCATGATTAAAAAACAGTGCAACTCAGATGATGATCTGCATCAGCACCAGAATTTAATCTACTGTTTTTTGTGACAACCCCAACATTTCCTGAACATTTCATCCAAATCTGTTCATTAGTTTTTAGCCTCAAGTGGACAAAAAGGAATGAAAGAAATCTTCCAAAAAATCTTTGTTGTTTCATAAATACAAGCATAGTGTCAGGATCCGTGGAGAGCGTGATGAACCCAGAGCGCAGACTCATTTTTAAAAAAAACTAATTTATTAAAATAAAAGATAACCATAAAACAAAGGCTGACGTGGCAGCAAAAATCCAAAATATAAACACAACAAAAAGGCGAGGCAAGGCGAGGGAGCCAGAAGACAAGAGACATACCAGAGACAATAAACCAACGGGGAAGTGGAAAGAGTGACCAGGTTTTAAAGCTGAGGATGATTATGGGAAGTGGACACAGGTGAGTGATTACAATTAGCAACAGGTGAAGATGGGAAGACAAGAGATAAACAGAGAAGTGAATGATGACAGAACACAAAAGGCAGAAACAATACAAAGACAAAAACTAAAACCCAAATCCTGACACATGGGTAAAAAAAAAAGTAAAGAAAAATAATTCTGTATGTCACTGAAACGACACATGGCAAACATAATATTGCATCTGATGAATCCCCTTAATTAAACACACTGAGCTTTTAAAAACCATAGGTTTAAGTTTTTGTTAAAGATGCAAAGCCTTATCTGCATATCAAGGTTCATGCTTGTAGGATGTGGGCACAAATGAATGGTCCTTGTCCTGTTTTCTCTCTCTGTAGGTGGTTGCAGAAGCAGGGGAACCAGGCGATGCATTATAACTGCTGTTTAGAGAGAGTCTCTATATCCCAAAAGTGGGCTAAAACACGCTTCAGATAAATCAGCAGCTCATTAAGGACTCAGTCTGTACAACTAAGCCTTCCAGGGAGATTACAGCAGTGCTGTGCCATTTATCTACCAAACTAATATTTCACATATTCTACCTGGTCTTCATCGGGCAGTGTCAGGCTGAAGGTGCTTCATCCTGAGAAGATGAAGCCTAATTACTTCAAACCTTAGGCTTTAGGGTAGGATTTAAATCTGCCTTTGCAGGACAAACACATTCTGTGTGATTAAAGCTGTGGGTGTCTTGCATCCATATCTGTGAACGTGTACTTCAGAGAACTCGCATTATGAAGTCCCATTCTCTTTGTAACCCTAATTTATTTCCCACTAAAAGATTTTCCTAAAGCTATCACATCACCTTTGAAATGCAAATTTCAAAGAGTCATTGATTTGACAATACAGTTACACAGAAAAATAGATTAAGCAATAAAATAGTTCAGGGAGACGGGCTTTTCGCCACAAGAAAATTGATTTCCAGGGTCGAACCGGCGAACCTACCGATGAGCAGCGAGCGTCCATCGCCAAGAGGGTAGCGCTGGTAGCGTGGAACTGCAAACGGTGGCAACTTATGGAAGAGAGGCTGCAGCAGCGGCTCCAGTCTGGAGGCTGAAGGATCCGAGGGATAAAACAGGTTGAAGATCTGAGAACAGGCCGGACGAAGCTGACTCACTGAAGAAAATGGAAGCACAATGGAGAGGCAAGACATGTTAGCAGGGCAAGCCAGGGTTTTGATCTGAAGCGGTGATCTTTTCAGTGTAAACATCAATTGCTTCAATTCATTATTTATTTTGTCTTTTTATTTAATTGTGTTTTTTTAATTTAGCCTATTTTGTCTTTCACTGTAAAGCAGTGGTCTCCAATCCTGGTCCTCGAGGGCCACCATCCTGCATGTTTTACTTGTTTCTCTGCTCCAACACACCTGATTTGAATCAATGGGTGATTAACAGGCTTCCACAGAACATGAAGAGGTGATTTAACCACTGAATCAGGTGTGTTGGAGCAGAGAAACACGTAACACATGCAGGAGAGTGGCCCTCGAGGACCAGGATTGGAGACCCATGCTGTAAAGTAACTGTAGGTTTGTGTTTTTAAAACTGTGCTACATAAATATGATCGTTGTTTCGTGTTTGGTTTATGCATGTGATTCTTACCCTGAACAGCTGGCAGCACAGTGCGTCTCATGGCCAGCACCAGTCCCAGAGGACAGCCCAACAGGAAACAATCTGACACCTCGAAGTCAAAGCGACCAGGGTTCAACACCAGGCTGATGCTGCTGCCACCGCGCACCTCCACGCTCTCCTTCATCAGACTGAAGATTCCACATAAAACACATCATGTTGTTGTAATTACAGCAGAAATCAAATTAATGTGTTGTGTCTCTTTGGACTGCCTGTTTGTTAAAATACACAGTCATCTCCATAAACTGGGACTTAACGGACGTAGCTAAATCACAAATGTTCGTTGTTTACTTTTCGTTGTTTCTGATGAAAAGTCAGAAACACATCATGAGCACATGATGAACACTGTAAATGAATAGAAACTCTGACTGTTCAGACAATAATATATGCCTTGTACCTTGAGCACATCAGTGCAATTGCACAACCATATTCCACAATCCCAAAAGGCTGAGGGAATCTAGGCTGAGGCTCCATGATCTGTTACTGCTCTGAGTATGTGTTGTGAATGTCTCTCAGCTGGTACTACTGACAAGGATCAGTTAGCGGACCCGGAATTTCAGCCCAGACACAGGAGTTGACAGATAACTTGTCTTTATTGTACAGCATGGAGAATGCTATGCATAGCAGGTGGACCTCAGATCGCCGCACTGGATGGTGGTGTGACGGGGACCGGAACCTGATCCTTGTAGGATAGCGGCTGTGAGAAGTCCATGAACGGAAACGAGGATTAGCGTCTCCGAAAGGTAGGCCGCGGGGGCAAAGCTTAACACTTGGTCGGACGGGCAGGGGTCGAAGCCGGGAGTAACAGAAACAGGCAACGGTACCAGAGGGGCAGGCGAGAAATCCAAGTCCAGGTCACAGGCAGGGGTCGATGTCCAGAAATCCGAAAACCAGCAAGTGTCCGACAGGGGCAAGACGTGAGGAAAAATCCGAGAGACGTGAGCAAGGTCAAGGCACAGGTAGTCAGTCTGAGAACGCTGGAGAATTACTTGCTGTTGGGCTTTCATAATCTGGCACTGGAGGAGAGCAGAGAAGGAGAATATATAGGCCACCACCCAGGTGTGGGGAAGGTGATCAACAGCGGGCCCAGGTGACGAGAATTAACATGATTATCACAGGCATGGCAAACACAGGCAAGATTATAACAACTACAACAAACTTTTGCTAAATATTGGTGTACTTGAGTAGCTATTTTTGTGCAGGTTAAAATCAGTTAGTTGTGGCAGCCATCTTGAACTGGGTTGGCTCCAAAAGGTAATCAGTTGTAGAAGTATACGCAATAATCACTTTCAGAAAGTTCCGGAGATATTGTGCTAAAAAAATTGGAGGCAAAGTTTTCAAAACAGATCTTAGGTAGTTAGGTATGACTCTCAGCTACTAACCCAGTAAGTTTTGGCTCAAAAGCTGTAAAATTGACTTATAGCCATGTTAGCATTTGTGTTTGCTAATGTTGCTGAACTGCGTCAGCCATCCAACGATTACTTTCTGAGAGTTTCATTAAAAACTGACCGGTGGTTCATCAGATACTTTGCTGACTTGCCAGACAAATAAGCACGTCCACACACAAAAAGGCAAAAACATCATCGCCCTTTTGCCTTTGGCGGCGGGTGCTAAATAAAGTAGATGGGTTAATGGGACATTTTAGAAATCAATAAACAGAATGCTGAGGCTGGAAGTAAATGTTCTGTTATGACAGAGATGAGTCAGAAATCCTTTTTGCATCGCCCCGATTCAAACGTCGGCTGGTTAGTTTTATCATTCTGCAGTAGCTGTCAGCACCGGGCCTTTATGACTCAGCCCGAGCAGCTCTTCACTCAGCCTAAACAGCCTGCATCACACTGACAGCTGTTTAAACAGCCGAGCCAGTTGTAGCCACATCCTCTGCTGCCGAGCGACTCCATCCCTCTGCTTAACAGCTCGCCAGCAATTCCCCATTAAGTCCTGGACGGATTAGCCAACAGTCTTCAGCCATCTGTAAAAGCCGAATCAGTAGTTCTTTGATTGCTTTCTGCTGCTATTTGGGGTTTTTATGTTCTCTTGTGTCCAATTGTCCACCAATTTGGTGTAACAAAATGTATGACTGCAGAAAAACATTCTCACAGTTTTAGTCATAAAGCAGAGCAATTTCTCTACCTCTGGTAAAAAAAAATATATAAAAAATCAACATAGTTCTTGCTGTTCAAAGCTCAGCCTCTCAAATTTTTATACAAACAGAAATATGATCATTTGCACATCATCTCAAGAGTGATTTCAGAGCCCGGAGCACAAAAGAACAAGGTGCACAAGGAAATATCGCTAACTAGAGGTAGACTTTTATCCAAGATGGGAAGCTTAACGTAG
Organism: Kryptolebias marmoratus; assembly: GCF_001649575.2. Classification (NCBI taxonomy): domain Eukaryota; kingdom Metazoa; phylum Chordata; class Actinopteri; order Cyprinodontiformes; family Rivulidae; genus Kryptolebias; species Kryptolebias marmoratus. The sequence continues at coordinate 7,716,998 of NC_051431.1, read as the reverse complement.
TGAAGAAAGATTTAATAAGATGTTTCCCGCTCGGTGACGGGGAACATCTAGTGGGATCTGTGTGAGGAAAGAGCAGAAGTGGAGGCGTATTTTCCACGCAGACTTGCTCAGACTTAATAAGGAGTGCGAAAAGGAGTGAAAAGTGAGAGGTGCACCATCATAAACTGTGTGGCTTTATAGGAGATTGACGGAATCCGAAAGTACCCCTGAACGCTATGATGGTGAATGCCTGGAGGAGCTTGTGACCTGGAAATAAAAAACAGGTTACTTGGTCAGAGTAAACACGCCTGTCACAGTTCTTCCATCCTATCTTTGCTCGGCTAAATTAACCTGCAGAGTGCGGTTTCTCGCAGACTGTCTGGCATGGGTGCAAATGGCTATTTATACTCCGTCTGAGACAGGTAGGCAGGCAAGGAAGTCAAGCTGCAAATATTGATAAATGGCACGAGTGAGACAGGGTGACACTTTACAGAAAAATCTGGATGACAGGCCGCTAGGCAACAACTGGGTCAATCACGATCCTCTATGTGTGAGTATGTGCATGGTGCAGATAATGACTATGGCTACAAAATCTTTTTGTAAATATAAAAACAAGTCCCTTCAATCTGTTTGCATCCAACTGGATTCTGCTGATATGATTCCAGTATTAAATGAATAAAGATTTTTCTCACTTTCGTGGCAAAATACAATCCTGTTTTGCATTTTTAGCTTTTCCAGTTCAACAGGGTTCATGATTAAGACCGTCTTTGAGGGAAAAGTTCATATTCTGGGTCAGCTTTTTGCTATTAAAGAACTGGGTCAGGTCATTTTGTGCAGAGGAGGTTAGATTTAAAGGTTAGGATATTTATGTAGACACAGAAACACCCCATGATTTGCACAATATGTGAACATTTAATGTGCAAAGATGAGTGTGAAAGTAAAGCAATTTTCTCACACAATTTTTAAATTCTTACTTCAAAAAGCATGCTCGTTTATAACACAAATCTGAACTAATTCTAATTCAGCAGAGACTAGAGATTTAATTGAAAAAGCTGAAATGTTGTGTTTATGCTTCACCTGGAAAAAAAATTGCGTTGGCCACTGGACGAGGTGTCTCCATCGTACGAGTCGCTCTGCTTACGGCTGAGTGACGGGCCGCTCTGGCTTTCATTGGGAGCAGAAATATCAATGTTGCTCTTACTCAGCCTCTTGCTTGAACTCAGACTGGGACTGGACTCCCCCAGCCGACCTGTGTTATCCTGAGGCAGAGGGGGGAGAGTGCACAACTTACTGCATAACCTCCAGTCTCGACTTGAAACTGCACAATATGAGGGGAGTTGATGCATTTTCTGAGGTGAACTGTTGAGTGTGGGAGGGAGAAAATGTGTCAGAATCTATTAGAGGTGAGTGGATCTGAGTGACAGAGGGGAGGAGGAGAAAATGGGAATAGTTCAACACTTTACAGGGAGAAAATGACATAAAAAACAAGGTGTTTTAGTTTGACACTTCGGCACAAATGGTACGATGAATGTCGAACATGTACGCCACAAGAACTGTCGTAAATGGTGCTCTGGAAGCCTGAGATCCAAATTAAATTCATCACAAAAATTAATTTGTGAGCCACAGATTTAAAATATTTTACATGTGGCTTTTGTTTTACATAATTGTATTAGAGACTTTAAAAAAATGTATCAAATACACTGCTACTAGAGAACTGTGATATAGCTAAAAAGCAATTTATAGAGGAAAAACTGGCAGAAAATAGACCCAGCATGAGGTTGATTTTATGTATGAGAATTGCTTTTTGTTCACTCAAAGCACAAAGTTGCCAGCAGTGTACATGTTCTCTCCTGCAGGAAGTTAGTCCACTGATGAACACAATACATAATCAAAGCCTGTAATCTTGTTCATTTGAAGTGATCTTTTAATCATCACCAGGGAAATTTTTTTGTCCAACCCCCCCTCCACACACACGCACACACACACCTATAACCCATCAGTGTGTAGCATCACTAAAACACCGAGCTCCTACCTTCAGGCTCTCGGTGCTGTTGTTCCTGCTGCTGCTGTTGTTGGGGCTGCCCGGCCGCGGGTGGTTGCTGAAGCACAAAGCATCAAAGCACAGCACTCCGCCCACACAGTCACCCATCAGGCAAACCTGCTCAGAAAACAATTTCAACTATCTCTTCATGTGACGCCTTCAGTCGGCGGCTGCCGCAGCGGGGGAACAGTTTGATATCAGCATATCGGTGAGACAGAAAGTCTCGAGTGACTGCGTCCTAACTCCATGCGCTGAAGGTATACGAAGTATAGGAACCAAATATACAACAAACTGAACAACAAACTACTCTAAAATACTGTGAAACCAGATTTATGGTGGCAGATGATAAAAAAGTAAGAAAGAGTTGCATCTGGCTCAGTTATTAAAACATTTAATTAATTATTTTGCTCTTACAGTAGGTGATGTCAGGGGCGCCACCAAGGGGGTGCAGGGGAGGCAAAATAATTACAAACAATGGCCCCCCCTACAAATTAAGTGATTGACTTTTGAAGCCAACCTGATTTAAGATGGCCGCCACAGCTAAACTACCTTAGTAAAAACAAAAATGACTATAACCTCCCACATTGCAGTGTTTTTTTTTCTTTAAATAGTTTCTATATATATGACAACAGCCTAATAAAGCTCCTGACATTTTGTTACAGCGTTTGGTTTCGGTGTGTCACCCTGAGATTGTTTTTATTGGAGTGCTCTCAGAATGTTTAGGACATTTGCAAGCTACCCATTAGAAAAAAGAACAACTTCACATCAACTTCAAAACTAATTTCCACACAAGAACTTTTGACAACAAAATCTACCAAAATGGATTTTTTGTAAACGACTAAGAAAAATATGAAGCAACTGCTGGCAGATTTGACTTTAAGAAACTGAACTCCTCACTGCCAGTTAATTTTACTTTTTATAAAGTAAAACATTACCGGGACTGGTAAAGGGAAATACATTTACTGCATGTTTATTAACCAGTATTTAACTGAAGTAGTTATACCAAAAGTTATAACTCCCCTAACAGTGTTTTAGTCCAAGTTTCACTTCCTTTTATTCTGCTGACACAACATGGACAGAAGGTTTTTGCTCTGTTTTGTTCAGTACCATGAATGCTAATAAATTATGAGTATAGACACAGTTTGACTGCTTATTGCCATGCCTGATCAGAAGGAAGATAATTACTAGATAACTGTGGTACAGGAATTTACTTGGACCATTTTTGATGAGCAGATTAATTAAGAGACAGTGAAAAAACAGGTGGAAATAAAACTTTACCAATAAATATCTTTAACATACCATCTGTAAGAGTTAGGGCAAGTAAATAAGAGAATTATTAGTGTAACTAAAGTCCCTAAAAAAGAAGTTTGTTGTGGCATTTTGTGGAACTAAATAGCTAATTAAGACAATTTTGACTAAGGGTTCTTATCCAACAAGGCCTGAGTAATGTGTCATTTCAAACAGGCACTACAACCACTGAACCACAGCAGGAAACCGTAAAATTATACACCCCAAAGAAAAACATGTGTTCACTGATTCTGTTGTAGTTACTGACCTAACATGGGGAGTTACAATAGTTTCATGATTTAAGATAAAGACTATTTCTTTTCCAGAGCTCAAACCTAATGTTTTAGTTTAACTCCTGAGTGAATGTTCTTCCCACACATTATTACCTCGTTAAGAAATACAAGTTGTCATAAAGAGCCTTGCAGTTATGGTGTACAAGACAGAGATATGTGGTAATAGAGGTCTAAAATACCTCGGACAAGCTAAGCTGATTGATCACATGACCTACTAATGAGGAATTTCCACCTCCCTGGGTATGGCCCGTAATTCATTGATAATAACATGAGTTCATCCCTCATTTTTTTCTTCCTAAACAGATGAAGGCACACGGACCTGCCCTGTGAATCCCTGGCCATCTTCCGACTGCAGGAAGTTGCGGTAAACTTGGTTGGCCCAGTCGATGACGGTCGCCACGGCGTCCTGGTAGCGTGGAGACACAATGGCGAGGAGCGGGAGGGCAGCCAGAGGCAGGTGGTCAACGCTACTGGATACGCAGCTCTCGTCGTAGCTGTAAGGGTTCAGACTGGATATAAAAACAACACAAGTCAAGTAGGATTATAGATGGATTAAGGAAGGTTTAGAGCAGGGGTCTCCAACCCTGGTCCTCGAGGGCCATTATCCTGCATGTTTTCCTTGTTTCTCTGCTCCAACACACCTGATTTGAATCAATGGGTGATTAACAGGCTTCTGCAGAACAAGAAGAGGTGATTTAACCACTGAATCAGGTGTGTTGGAGCAGGGAAACAAGGAAAACATGCAGGATAGTGGCCCTCCAGGACCAGGATTGGAGACCACTGGTTTAGAGGAATTAATCTAATGGTAACACCAGGTATACAACCTTGAGTGCTAGATGTTATCTTTAAATAAAGTCAAAACAAAGTTTGGAGACCCTTTATAAAGCCTTATATGAGTCTCAACACTGAGACTTTCCTAAATCCAGTAACAATGCACTCAGGCTGATTTGAGGTCAGACTCCCCACAAAGCTACAGAAGAACGTGTCATCTCAAGGACTAAGACACACACAAGCTCGAGATCAGCTACATCAGTTTGTGTCTTTACTGATGTTTAGACAGTCCTGGATGTGTGTTAGTGTGCGTCACAGTGCACACAAACAGATCTAAGAAGACACTTCACGTGACAGTGCAAGGATAAAGTAAAGGATGGCATTGTCTGGCACTGTCTCCTTGAGCAATCACCTTGTCATCATCCGTCACATGCTTTGATTGCAAGAAGAAGCAACAATACAACACGGCGGCTAAAATATGTCAACAATCAGGGACACTTCATGACACAGATAGTCACAACAGAGTCGTAGCTGGAGTGGTGATGAAAAAATAAAAAGTATATGGTAAAAAGTGTGGAAGGTATGCTTATATAAAGAAACTGTTTAGGTCAGTTAAGTCATTTGGGTCTGACATGATATTTTTGGTTAATTTTTATTTCATTGTTTATTTTTTTTTTTCTCCAGTTACTGATGATCTCGTTTTCAGATTACAAAGTTTATTTTATAATATGAAGAGTAACCCAATTCCAGCAGCCAACTGCATGGCTGCTTTGAGACGTTTGCCCTATTCTGATTGCTTTGATTAGATCTTCCATCTCCCTTATTATTATTATTTTTAATAAGTCACTTTAGTTACATTTATTGTTTGATCGGTAACATATTTGGGGGTCTCGTCCGGGATCCAAACACCCCAAGCAAAAATGCTGCTAGATCTAGATGTTTAGCTTTACTAATTAGTGGTTAGAAGGTAACAACTTAATTATTATAAAGAATAATTTTTATATAGCATTTTATTGTTAAGAAATCAAACAAAAAAATAGCTGTCATAATGCTTGGTTTCATTTTTGTTTGTTTTTTGTTATCGACTGTTTTTATTTCAGTTTTGGTTGAGCTTTTTCTTCTTTTTCTTTCATTTTTCCACTCTTATTTTGTTCAGCAATATGACAAACAAGAAATTAGATATGAATGGTGGATCTGAGTGAGAGTAAAAGGTTTTGTAGAGCAGTCTGAAGGTCGGTGCTTCGATCTCCAGACCTTTCAGCGCTGAAGTGTCCTTGGGCAACGGACTCAACCTGTTAGCAGCCTGCTGGAGTAAATGAGTGTACTGTACAACAATGGGAGAAGCTCTGTCTGTAGAGAAAAGGGAATTACGTGAAACTGTGTGAGACAATGAAAATCATCTTGTAAAGTCTTTGGTGAAACCAAGTCAAGGTTAGAAAGGTGCTATACAAGTGCAGCCTATTAACTCCCCGTGGAAAGCTGCTTCTCAAACACATTATTGCTCTACTCCTAGAACAGGAATGTAATTCTCCAGATATGCAACAAGTTTTAGTAAAAAATTAAAAAAATTATAATTTATGAGCACCAATAAAGTGAGAAGGGGTAATTTGCTGGTTTTAAACAAAGTCTGCACATTGCTTTGGCCTTTTATGTTTTCAGTTTAACTCAGCAAGTCCATTAAATGAATTTTATTTTAACACCATCTGAACCTTGCAATGCCCCACATTTAGGTCCTCAGTTCTTCCACCTTCTTCTCTCATTCGGTGCACAACAGAATTGTTGGCGAATTGCTGGATTGAATGGAAACTTGTTCTGAAGTACTTTCTGCAAAGGCAACAAATGTATTCTGAAACCATTTAAATCGGCAAATGTGTATTTCTCAAAAGGAAGAAGGAAATGTTCTTTTCTGCTAATTGGATTGTCTCCATTTATTTGTAGCTCCAGTAGCAAAACACAGCTAACAATGTCTGGCTCCAATTAAGCAAGACTTGATAAACTCTGGGAGAAATTCAAAGCTTGTGTGTGTTTTGAGAGAGCGTCACCATAATGTCATGGCTACAATACCAAAATTAAAAGAAATTGAGTCTGTAATGCTTATTTAAAATACTTTTTCTACTAATTTAGTCTGAGTCATTTCAATATATTTTAACATCTAATTCTTCCAATTTAAACAACTTAAAAACCTGCATGACTTAGCAAATTATTTCAGAATTTAAGCTCTACTTTTAAATGACAGTGCTCAAAAAGGAAAAACATTGATACAGCTCCATTATCTTTTGTTATAAAAAAACCCCGGCGTGCATAGATGTCATAACCAATTTTGTGGCAATGACAAAATATCATCCTGCAGGTTCTAAAAATCTGCTGGGAAGAAAAGAATCTCGGGTGAATGTTGTGCTTCCAGCATCGTGACATTCAGCAGTCAGTCTCTGACATCTAAAGAAGATAAATCCACCCCCACAGCCCCCACCGCCTCATCACAGTGACAGATCTGTGTTGGAGGACAGATGTTTGCATCACACACTCGGTGCAGAGGAAATGTAATTTTGTTCCATCAACTTATTCAGCTTGAGAAACATTCCATTGTAAAAGCAAACTTATCTGACATTTATCAGCAAAAAAAAATTGCAAAGTATCACTGTTGTGAGAATCAGAGGAAATGCCTTCAGGAATCCAAAATAAAGTTTGTACAATCAATGGTGGGGATTAATAATCAGCACGGAGAGCATATTTAACATTCATGTCTATCTTAGCTGTATGTCTATTTGATAAATCAGCGTCCTCCTCTGCAGACTGCACGGCTTTTACTGTGATGCCAGTCAGGCCTTCAGCACAGCCCCATTTACAAACAGCTGCAACATGAATGAACAAAAATGTTTCCAAGGAAAAGCTGTTCTTGTTTTGCATGTGAGCATTCAATGAAGACAAACGAAACTGCATTTTTCTGCTTCTTCATAGCACGTCTTTGTGAGATTCAGCAGCTGGAAAAGTGATTTCACATTTCAAATTAAAGGCCTAGCATTACCTCCTTTCAAATTAAAACCATCTTGTGTTAAGAAACGACTTGTAGCTGTTCGGGTCAAACCTTGAAAGGAACATTTTGGTCGATCTGATGCCACACTGTGAGATCTCAAGCGATCTGTTAGCGCTACGAGTACAACTACTACCACACCAAAGTTTAGCTCCATGTCTGTAAAACTGACACAGTTGCAGCCATTTTTGTGTATGCTAAGGTTGATTAACTGAGGCAGCCATCTTGAATTGAAATGACTCCAAAAGTTGATCTGTGTCGAACACTTTCTGAGATTTTCTTCAAAATCTGTCCTGTAATTTGTGAGATAGTTTGCTATTTTGCTAACACACACACACACACTGAAATACAGGCAAAAACCTCTTGAACCTTTCACCTTTTGATGGCAGGTGATAAATATCTGCAAATAAAGCCCTCAGACAACATCTGTAGGTCTGTCTGAGAGGGATACCTAAAGGTATTTTATCATCTTGTATTTCTGTGTTAATATCTCATCTTTAGGCTGACTTAGCTGTTCAAAAAAACTCCTAAATTAAACAAATCCAGCCAATAAAGCAGTTCTCTGACGACTCAAGACATGAAGGATTGGCACATCAAATTATCCGACACATTTCAAGAAATGCATGACCAAAATAAACAAAACATCAAGAGCGAGGGCAGACAAAGCAGCCGGACGGATAACACAGCAGCGATTTCTTCCTCTTTCTCTTTAATGGCAGGTGGCAAACAACATAAAGGCACATTACCGCCATCCAGCTTTCCAATGTGAGCCAGAATCAATCAGACACAAAAAGGTCTATTTTCTATCAGTCCTCCTTTTGCTTCTTTGTGATGGCAGCTGGCAAACAACATTTAAATGCATCACAGCCACCTCCTACACCGGAGTTTAATCCCTCTGCACACTAAATTCTCCTGATTGTTCTTCTCAAAAGCCTAAAAATAACCTGACATCTAACATCTGCTGAATTTATTTATTTCTCTCTAACCTGTAGTGAAATGCTATTCTTTTGGAGTGTCATTATTATTACCTGCCTTTCTTATTGATACTTAAAACAGCCTAATACCTGTAGGTATGATCCGCTGTATTCCTAATAATGCTCACACTTGTGGCATATCTTTTTAATTTCTTCTTTTTTTGTGTTATATTTAATCCTGTAAGACCAAATCCCACTCTTGATATGTATCTTTCCTTTTAATTTGACTGTTCTTTCTTAAAAGCACGACTTTCTTAAAAAAAATCTGCCCTTTTCTTATCTGTTCCAGTAGTATTGACTTTTGTTTTCAATTCTCATTTCATTTAGACTTTTAATCCCAGCCTTACAGAGTTTTATGACATTTTGTGAAAGTCCTTGTCTTTTTGCAAGTTCACATGTTGCTCTATCAATCACTTCTATAGTTTTTAAACTAACAAAAGAAAAGAACATCTTGTGAAGTCAGTAATGATTACAGATTTAACCTCATTTCATTTCCATCAAGTTTCCAAGTCTATTGCACAGAAATGTGCTTCACTGAATGATGGCTAACAAGTTTGGCAATGACTAATGGCAAACTTGATCATTAATACACCGGAGGCTGATTGAATACAAGGGTGCAGAAGAATGACGTTGATGAAACGAAGAGTAGGAATATAGGGACGAAAAAAACGTTACTGCAGAGTTTTTGGAAATGACAGAAATCACAGTTCAAACGGAGTTTATAACTGAACACACACTATTACAGAAAGATGTGTTGCAGCTCTAAAAATATGACCTTAAGGTAAACTACCCTAGTAACCAAAGCGCAGAATGCAATGATGGATGAATTGATGCTATCCGGGCATTTTTATCAGACAAATAAAATAAAGTTCAAACAGAATAGATGAAAGCAAAACATGCAAAAAGTCCTTGAGATTCCAATAAATAAATGAGTAGAGCTGTGCTGCAACTACATATGAATCAGATGCAACCAGGGGTGGAAATTAAAAAAATTTACCAGCCACTTAAATATTTTACCAGCCACTATTTTATGTTGTGACAAAAAGTTATGCCATATGATGATGATGATCGAGGTGGGTGGAAGCAGTTGTGGTGCAACTGCAAATTGCAAAAGTTACCAGGGGGGAACCAAATATTTCAGCCGTCTGAAATAATTGGTTCCCCCTCTAAAACATGGGACAAAAATAATTTAACAAAAAGTCCTTAACTGTGTTTATTTCTCTGTATTATGATATTATTAGCAAATTTAATTCCTAAAAGAATTATGTTTTTTTGTTTTTTTAATGAGAAATATTTGCCCCAACAATTCTGTTAACAGACAAGTCATCATTTATTTTAATTATTAATTGTTTTTGTCCACACATTGTCAACATTGTCCATAACAGAGTCTGTCTGTCTGTCTATCACACTAGCAAAACAGTGTGTTAACTTCGCCAAAACAAGTTGTTTGACCTTTCACGGTCTCCGTAATTCAAGCGTTGAACATGAACGCGCGCTTTTTGCCGCGTACGCGGCACAGAGACGCAGGGGGAACCGTATCTGATGGGGGAACGCGGCTCGACGTAACAGCAGCAACTCGAGCACATTGCTGCCCCCTATATGTCAAGAGGACAAATAACACCTTTTCTGTTCAAATTGCCAACCCATCACAGTGGCGTGTGTTGATCAAATTCACCTGCCACTTCAAATATTTACCCGCATTTGGCCGGTGGTGGTTACAGCCATGATATTAGCAGTAAAATTTGTAACATAAAAGTAATTTCTTGTATTGCTAATAAAACTTTGTGAAATTGGAGTGAATAACTTCTAGGTTTGGTTGATCTTGTCCCTTTGCATGGAGGTGACGGTCAACTGTAAAAAAAACGTGCTTTTGGTCTTCTAGGAGAGAAAAATGAAGAGATTTTCAGACATTTATTTCAGGCATGGTGGGATATTTTTTATTATATTACTAGTGTTAGGTGGCTAATGATTTGGATTGGTTTTGAAACAAGAAAAATACTCACTGTCTCATTAGTTTCATATCATCTAATGTGAAGCAACTTTTTCCAATCACCACCGTTGAGCAAGAGAAAAAGCGTTTTTTTTTAATATCAATAAAGCCTAGTTTTGAAATTGTTGGTTTTGCCGTCAACCTTTCCTTTCATGAAGCTACAAAAGGCTCTTTGAAAAAAAAAAGAAAAAAAAAATAATAATGGGACAATTTCACATCAGTCTATTTCCTGTCAACACCCCTTCTATTCATCGCCACCTTTAGCTTCTGATTTTCCCTGGACAACAATTTTCCTCTTATTCTTGGTGTGTGTGTGTGTTTTTGAACTTTTCGGATTGGAGGCAGGTGTGCTGGAGTCCCACATGCGCCACCGGTTGCATAATCAAGAGCTCTTCAAGAGCTGAGCTCTGCCATCTCCTCTCGTGCAGAGAGTAGAGCTGAAAAAAAGGGCTTTTAGTGTTTGAATTTTGTGACATACGTGGTAATTTAGAGACTTGAGCTTTTAGCTGGACAAAGTGAGCATTTTGATGGCGTCACCTTAAATCCAGGGATTATTTTCAGTACTGTTACCACTCAGGTTCCTTTTAAGAGGATGCATTTCCTGAAACCATCTGTGGTTTCAATCAAAGGTGAGGATAAAAAATTACAATCCCAGGCTTTTAAAGCACAACAGCAAATTAGCAAAGACGAGAAGCAATGCCTTTCAAAATACCCAGAGTAAACAGACCGGCCAATCATACTGCTGTGACCAGGTACTGACGGCAACCTTGTTACCACAGCAACCCACTCAAATACACTGGCGATGTCTGGAGACTCAAAATCTCACATCTTTACGTGCAGAAAGTCTTTCCAGAACATAGGATTTGAGCATCTGTTCTGCACGGTTTGCTCCATAAGCCCTGCTGCTTTAACTTGGACTTCATAGCGTTAACATTTAATTGTTAAAAACATTTTTCACGTGTTCTACACCGTGTGTGAATCCTGTTCTGTGTTCGGCGAGTTTCTTGTGTGGTCTCTCGCCTGCATGTTTTCAACTGCACTAATTGCCCTTAATGAAGAAGAACCGTTCCTCCTGAGGATGCTCTGGTTGTTTACCACCCAGAAGGAAGAGTATGAACTTTGTGCAGTTTTTTACACAAGATCTGTTTTTATTTCTTCAGCCAAAACTGCTGCATAAAATATTCTTTCCTGCCAAGTCAAGAACAGTGATGTCAGTGTTTCTGCTGGAGGAAGTGCAACAAAAGAAGCCTATCAGGTTACCTTGCAATTTAACTCATGATAACTTGTTTATTAGCTGCTTATCGATTAAGTTTTAGAGCTGAGAACTGAGAAATCCCAGCATCCCAGCTATGTGCCTCTGTGGGTTGATCTTATTAGAGTCTTGTTAACAGCTGCTGCTTTTGTAAATTCCCCTAAAACCCACTTGTTCAACAATACCAACAACAAAAAAAGAGATAAATTATTATTCAAAACACAACTCTGTTACTGAGTCATACTAATAAGCCACCGGACAGGGATGGGGTTTAACACCTGCTGCACAGCTCAACAAATGTCAGGTGAGACGCTGATAATTTGCATTGCATAATTGCTTGATTGTTCAAGCACTTGTAGGTGTCATTAACACAATGTCGTGTGCAGAAAGGATATGTTGTGCGAACAAGCTAAACTGTTTTATTTGTAACGGCAGTTTGGAGATAATTATTGGAATTTTTAAAACAAGGTTTTTGCTCCACCAAACCATCCAAATTCCATCTGCATTTATTAGATATAATCATTCCTAAAACCCTTAACTATAATTTCCTCACATGCTGGTGATCAATGAAGTAGCAGGCGTGGCGCCAAGCAATCAACTCTCACAGAGCAAATCTTCCACAGATGGGGCTTTATGGTCTGGAGTTTATGGTGCAGCGTGCCTGTGGATTCTTTAATTAGTCATAATGTAATATAACAAACCTCAGAAATGACAAACCTGCCATACATCAAAATGTAGCAGATAATTCAAGTGAAGAACTGGAGACAGTTTTTGTTTCTCCCATCAACAATTCTCTCAATAGCAGCAGAGTTTGCGTAATATAAATTAATGAATAACTTCTTCATGTGGGGGAACCATTTTCCTTGTTCCCTCTGCACACGCTGATGATAATGTGCAGGAGATACCAGCAAAGATCAAAATAAGATGTCAGCTTAATGCATCAGTGCAGTTTTATGTTTTTGAAAACACAAAGAAAAGGCTTAATTTGCAGATTTATGAGGGTCTGAACACATCAGATTAACTAGAGTTTTTATCTCCGAGCTCTTCCTTCCAACAAAGGCAATTTTTCAAGACATTCCTTCAATGACACCTAAATGCAGAGTGATTATAATGTCGTTCCTATAGCGAGAGATGCCCTAACGTCTTTTTATGGAAATGTGACAATGAAGAGATCCGGTACCAATAGCAGGAGAAAGATAAAACAGATTAAACTTAGAATCAGCCTCATTTCATGCAGCATAACCTTGAGATTTAATCTTTTATGCCACCCTCTCTCCCCTTGCCTTATAACGGCAAGCCGAAAAGCGCCAAAGTTTGTCTGGTTTCTACTTAATTGTCCCCCACCCCAAATCCTTTGTAATGGCTGACTTGGCATTGCACAATTTGTGAGCAATTAGCATGAACAGAAACGACACTTGCAGAGACTTCTTAATTCAAGAGAAGGCCTTAAATAAGCGGTGGCTTGCCCCCAGTCATCAGTGTCCGGATTAATGAGCCCTCTGACCTCAGCTCAGGGAGGCAGTCACCAGTGACTGGACTTTCTGAATATAAAACTGGGGTAAAAGGACCGCTGAAAATATTAGTCTGCTACACTTTCTGTCCTGGAGTTCTTATTAAATTCAATGTTTGCTTCTTTTCGAACTGTGACAGTCGCAAGAAATTGAGCCTTTTTTCATGTCGCTATTAATTGGACGCTTTTATTGCTCTGCTCAAACGTATTCTGTGTGGGATGTATTCGTGCAATTGTGTTCATGGATTACACATGTGTCTTCTGACATCTACAGCTGATCGCCAGCACCGGTAGGATCGTAGAAGCAGACAGAGCTACTGTAATAATAAGCTCCATACTGTGTTCCTAAGGGCACACAAGGCCTTCTCCAAGAAACCCAAGAAGCAAAACAAGTTCGCCCTTTCTATCAAGACCAACAATACATCAGAATTACCCAGAAATGAGTCCAAGGTTTGTTTATGAGGAAGTTTGTCTCTGAGGCGCTAAGAGGTTTCGCCACATCCACTCCGAGGTGTGATTTTTCAGCTAAAGTGTTACCCAGACCGAGAGCAAATTATCCACACAGCCACAATCCGTCTCCCAGTGGCTGCCTGCTGCTCACATGTTTATGTTGGCATTCAAATAAATGAGTCTCTGCACACCCACAAGTCCAACACTGTCATTAGAGCACGCGGTGTTAACTAACAAAAGGCTGAGTGTAAGTGTGTATGAATGCCTACCGACTGCACATATTGTGAGAGTATGTACAAGATCAGGAGCCATCTGGAGAGGAATGTCATCTTTTGTTTAATTAAACTGGGGGGTTGAAACAGCATTTAATTCTCCTTGTTGTCAGGAGATTTTTAATCAGCTGTTTAGAAATGATCATAATGGAGCTTTCCTTATCGAGACTTGAGTCATGCCAGAGTTATTTCTGATTACAGGTGATTACAGGTGAAATGTATGGATTTCAATTGGTTGTCGAGTATCAAAAGGGTGCATTTAAGTATTTTTAAAAACCTTTATCATTGGATTGTCATATTAAAAATTACTGCTAAAGCATAGAAATTAATTTTGCATGATTTGTTTTTCTTTTGCTTATGTTATCCAAATGTAATGAGTTCTTCTCCCACAGAAATGTGAATCAATTTGGTTGAAAAACTAAAAAAATATTTGACAAAATGAAACAGGAAATTGCCGCGTAGAATGCGAGGAACATATAAAAGGAACCACTGAAAGTCCTTTACCTTGAGGAGAAAGACACTTCTCCTTGTTAGAATTGCATATTTTTGTCAGGTAGTTTGGTCCTAGCATGTAAAAAACATTTAGTAGATTTGGCAGCCTCAGTATGTTCATCTAATCCTGGGTCAGTTTTATGATTCCAAAACCATTGGCTTGGATGAAAAAAAACAAGTGAGGACAAACCATGGTTATTTCTGAGCATTAGGTTGAAAATACTTCTTAAAAACCTCTAAAATATGCAGACATTTAGGCCAGAATTGAGCTGAATTAGGTCTAAAACTGGAAGGTTTGTACAAGACTTAAATTATATTCAGATGTGAAATAGATGTTTGAATTTAGCTAAGATTAGCAAAAAATAAATATACGCTGTAGACTGTAAAGTTTTAAAGTTTCTGTGACAAATTAAATTAAATTAAATGAGGTTGTTTTATGTTTTCATCTTTAAGCAAATTACAAATGTATAAATATATTTTCAAATTAATGTCTACTTTTTCAAATCCCAATTAAAAAAGAGATTGCGGAGGTGTTTTTGTTTTGTTTGTCTTAGTAATAATGTTTCTGGTATTAAAGCTGCAAAATCTGCAGCTGAGAAATGGGTGAAAATAGACATTGTCTTACGTGATTTCAGCTCTGTGTGTCTAAATTTAGCTGAAGAGATTTGGGTTCAAACGAGGGCTGAACATTAAAATCATCGCTGTTACTCAGTGAGTTTTTTACAGAAAATAAAAATCTGTTTTGCCCGTTTGCTCTTGACTCCTTCACACTGGATGACAACCAAGCTACGCTCTCCAGGACCTGCGTGACCCTCAGAACGCCTCTAGATCACAGCAAAGTTGGAAAATTCTACGTTCTACTTGGTAAATTTTCCACATTCCTGAGATACTTGCTTGGGGTCTGTTAACTCGCTGCACCACACCAGGGGATGATAACTCACTGCACTGTTTACCTTTGTAGCTAAATATGTTTATATAGGTATATAAACTTAAGAAAGTAAGTGAGTAAAACTTTTTTTGTATAGCACATTTCAGCAGCAAGGCATTCAAAGTGCTTTATATCATGAAAAACATCATTACAATCATCCAAAAAAAAAAAAGAAGATACACTTAATCATAAGGAGATGATCAATATGTAATAAGATATTTTGTTCAGAGCAGCTTTACACCTGAATTTGTTTGCGGACTACTAATCAAAAGCAGCTCTAAACAGGTGAGTTTTCAGCCTTGATTTAAAGGAATTTAGTGTTTCGGCTGTTTTGCAGTTTTCCGGGAGTTTGTTCCAGATTGATGGTGCATAGAAACTGAAAGCTGCTTCTTCATGTTTGGTTCTGGTTCTGGGGGATACAAAGTAGACCAGAACCAGGAGACCTCCAGAGTGTTCTGGAGGGTTGATACGACGATAGTAAGATTTATAAACTAATAGAAGTATTTTAAAGTCTATTCTCTGAGCTACAGGGAGCCAGGGTAGAGACTTTAAAACTGGGGTGATGTTAACACAAACCCTGATGTGAATAAAACAGTTAGTATGAATCATACATTATACTATGATGAAATACTATTTAATTTAAATAAAACATTTGCTCTGTCAAAAAAAATACTTCTTTATTGACCTAATAAGTTGTGCATTGAGCTGACCTGCTTCTCCAGGTCTTCCCTCATTATAAACTAACCTTCAAGTTTCTCCTTTAATAGTATAGTTATGTGCTGTCTTTATTGCTGACTGTCAAATAAGAAAGTGAACCTAAAACTCGAGAGAAATTTGCATTTTCTCCAATGCTGACCGCTGAATGACTTTGCTGCGAAATGCTGAAGAAGCTTAAACTGGATAGTCAAAGATTACAAAAATGTAGGCAGGTTTATACGGCTTACCTAGCACGGGATCTGTAGCTGGTGTAATCACATCTGTGATAGGTTGTTTTCGTGACCTTGGCACCATCACTGTCCCACCTTAATATTTCACAAACGAGCCACACCAACGTGTCACAACACTGATACCGCTGCCACACTTCCACCACAGCAACAGAACACCACAGTTCACGTAGACTTATCACGCTCCTTCACGCATAATGGGAAGACAACATTGTTCTTAACACACCACTAAAGATCTCACCAATACCCTGCGAAAACCATCTACAATCTGGCTGATTTTTCTCATGCAGCAGTGGGGCGATCGTGTGTGCATCATCATTGAGTCTGAAAAATTAAGATGCCTTTCATTTCTGAGCAGTACCGGACTACATCTGGGTCTGAACAGTTCAACTGAGCTGGTGCAATTATAGTACACATGCATTTAGAAGAAAAGGCCAAAGTGAGTGTGTTTTTTATTTAAAAACTGAGGGAAAACACTGATAGTGATTACACTAAAGTAGCATTTCATGAATAAGCATTTCATGAATAATTCTTGCTAAAAACTGTCATGAAGTGGGATGACGGAGACGAACCCAGAACGCAGACTCATATTAAAAGAAACTAATTTATTAAACTGAAGAATAAACAAAACGAAAGGCTGACGTGGCAGCAAACAAATAGACACATAAACTAAATCAAACAACTGAGACGGGAACAGAAAATACAAACTGAAGCAGGGAGCAGGATCAGGATCAGGATCAGGATCAGGATCAGGATCAGGATCAGGATCAGGATCAGGATCAGACACGGGAACAAGCAGAACGGGAACACTTGCAACAAACGACAATGCACCAGTGGGGTATGGAGGGAAATGAATAATTCCTTTGAAATAATTATTCCTTTGTGATGGTATTTTCATTTGACGGTCTCTTTTAAATTAAATGTTACGCATGTACCAAGAACTGGACACATGTAGCCTCCAGTCAGGGCTGTTTAAGTCCAGTGGGAGCTTGTTGTTTTGAATATTTCATATCTGCAAAAAGCCAAGGAGATGTCAGACTGCTGAGTGGTCACACCTCTCAGCTCTCGTTCCACTCGTCTTGCTTTCAAAGCTAACATCAAGTCAGTCTCAAACCGGCCCGGCTTCGAAACACGCTCTGTCAGCCGCGGCGATTAGTGACATTTCAGACAAAAACATCCTCGGCATATAATTGGAGAGCAGCAAAAAAAAAAACGAACTGACGCTGTCAGAGATAAAAACCAGTGACCACGGGGACGTGTGAAATGAAATCATTAGTGAGGACTCAGCAGCTCTCTGCAACAGGAAGCAGTCAAGACAAAGAAAAAAAAGATAAACAAGGCTTGTTTTACCTCCTTTTTTTTTACAAAAAGAAAATCCTGCACAGGACAGGAGAAACTTACAGAGGCGACAGCAATACAAACGACCCATGAATGATAATGATGTATAATTTATAATGAAGGAAAAGTCACCAGCTGACTGTTGTTCGTCACTGAGCTGCTACCACTAATCATCAATTACCTTTTCTTTCCGAAAGTGACCCAAGAAATGACACCTGAATTCAAACTGATAGAAGGTAGTTAACTAAACAGATCGTTGCACACATTACGGATGCCTCAGGACTAATACAAACTATATAATGTAAATTAGCTTTTCACTCATGGGGCGGCCTTCCGACAATTAAAAACAGTATTTAAAAAGGTTAGGAGTTTAATATTCCACATAGTGTCGAGGGCTGAGAAATTTCTTCTGCATACTAATTAACTTCACGCTGTCTGTTGAGGAGCCTTTGGTCGATGTATTTTCTCAATTAACCTTCATTACTTCGGTCAACCTGGCGTTTTGTTTTTTTTTAAACAGGTAATGCCTGCAGGCCTGCACGGTTTGTAAGTTATATCTCCTCAAACTGTCTCTTTATCGTTGCCTCTGAAATAAAAATATTTTAAAAAAAGCTTAAAAAAAAAAAAACAAGATGAATTTTCATTTTCTTTGAAAATGCAGTGTGAATGCTGAATGGCTTTGCTGCAATTTGTTGCAGAAGCTTAAACTGAGTTTTTAGTTAAAACAAAACAAACAAAAGCTAAAATTAATAAAACTATTCTAAAAGCTAAATCTAGCAAATTGTAGCTAAATGCTAAGCTTAGCAAAAGAAATGCTAAATGCATGAATCAGCATTGACACAATTAAAACTAAATATGTATCTTATTTAGATTTTTGTTTATTTTTGCACATCTTAATTGGACTGATTCAATGGAGTTGAATGGAAATGTAATCAGCGACAGATTACAATCTAATTAAACAA
This sequence comes from Kryptolebias marmoratus, assembly GCF_001649575.2. NCBI lineage: Eukaryota > Metazoa > Chordata > Actinopteri > Cyprinodontiformes > Rivulidae > Kryptolebias > Kryptolebias marmoratus. The sequence continues at coordinate 7,698,484 of NC_051431.1, read as the reverse complement.
AATCCTTCTCTTCGATGGAGGGAAGTGAGTTCCTGAAGCAGACTGACTGTGATCGTATTCACGGAGGCAAAGAACTAAACAAATATAAGCTGCCTTTACCCACTAACACCACCTCCTTATGCGCTTAGCTTTTGTTGTTGGTTTGTGTCTGTCGAGTGGGATTTAGAACCATCACCAAGGGCTGGCTGCTGCTGAGAGCTTCTTCAAAGAACAAAGGCTTTCCATCAAATCGACCTCAACGACCGTTTGTGATAAACTCTCTAACTGTCTGAGAAAGAAAGCAAGATTAAATATGAATCCATCTCATGAGAGTTAACGCTTCAGAACATTAGCATCTTAAGTGACAATAATGATACATTTTCAAATGTCTCACTCGTCAATCTTAAATGTTTACATCCTCAGACACAAAAACAACACCTACCCAAATTTTGCCGTCCAGGAGGGAAAACAGGACAAACACAATCTACATGTATTGGCCCAAAAAAAAAAAAAAGAATCATGCTATTATTTGCATGCTTTCCTTTCACTGACCTGCTGTTGTGAAATTAAGCCGTATGCAAGAGCTGTAATTTTAATTTCATGGCATTTTTCTCTCAATAAATGATGACTCCTTATGTAATAATACGACCATATTTACTGTTTTTTTATAGTATTTTGTAGCTGAACAATGTACCTGTTGTTCACTTTAAAAATTATTATTTTTCCACTCACATGGATTGTCTTTTTTTATTCCTTTGAAAAACAAATCATATTAAGAATTAGGACCAATCTCTTTGTGTCTGTTATCGTAGCAGCAAATCCCATATATAATAATGTGATGTATTTCTGTTCCAAAGCACTGTGTTGTTCAGAAACCGTTGCTTTGCTGAAACGCCGTCAGACTTTTTGAAGGAAGTGTGTCTGAGAAACGTTTTTACTGCTGTGAGATTTGTTTGGGCAGGTTGAGACAGACTGAGCGCCACAGTGTATCAGCTGAAAACTTTGAGAGGTTATCCAGGAGCAACCTTCACATCCGATTCCCATCCTTGGCTAAATTTTAACCAAAGCTAAGTCATTTATCGCAGCTTCCAAAGGCCACTAGTTCAGGTTGTTCTCTCGTTCTAGCAGCTCAAGACACAAAGACAATCACATTTTCCCCTTTTAACGCGTGACAGTTTACATTCTTAAGTCTCTGGGGGGTTAAAAAATGAACAAAACACGTCAGTGATTCTGAAATATCTTAAGATAATACCAAAAAGCAGGAATAAGTATAATTGTGTGGGGATCAAATATGAAGGGCCAAACATGCCACTGTCAAATAAATGAATAAGTCATCAAATAAATACTTTAAAAATATCATTTATGAATTAAAATTGGAAGTAAAAAAACATATTTACGTCATTTATGACCAACTCTATTCTGATCAGGACCAGTCCAGACCAATATGAAGAATCAGTGCTCCCTCTTTCATGAGAGGAGATATTTTGGATTTAGCAAAAAATACAGAACAGAGCTACATATTCAACGGCAAAACTAACATAACTAATTAAATCTGAAGATGAAAACTGCCACCTAATAAACTGTAGTGTGCTGACTGGATTTACATCAGTTAAGTTATTGTGGGGGTTAACCAGATGTTAATGTAACCAGGTGAAAAATGGGTACATGTCAAATGTATTTTGTAAACCATGTTTTGCTTTTTATTTCACCGACTGGTTGTAATTCTTGTTTTTGTCCGCATGTGGTGCTGTTGTTACCGAGAGGTCTAAAATTACCGGAAGTAGAAAAAAAACCTCGTTTATGTACTGTGGCACTAACGGGTAAAACGGGAGAGAAGGACATTTTTTGATCCGAGACCTGGTGGAGAAGAGACTCTATGGCCACATGAGAGAAGAATCCAAGTGTTCGGTAATTAATGTTGGAACTGAATTATCTTCCGTGGACGAAGCTACAGAGATGATGCTAATGTCGTGTTTTTCTGTTTGTCCTCTTCTAGAGGTGCCACTGCCGTTTGTTCAGCCGTTTAAGCCATTATATGCTGTTCGATTTCAGCTTTTATGTGAAGCTGCGTTCTACTCTGTTGAGCGTTAACCGCGTTGTTAGGCCGCCATTTCACTGAAGCTAAGGCTTTTTACCGTTCGAAATACGGACCAATTATTTCCCCATATATTGAATCTCATTCTTTTTTTTTATTTTTCTTACACTCACACTTTTTTTTGAGAATAAAGAACCCCTTCTATGTGAAGCTCCGTGTGCTTTATGAATCCCGGTTTCACATTAAGAGTCTGTTGATAAGTTAGAGTTACCTTTTAAATGATCTCACAGTGAACTGCAACAAAGGACGCATGTAGGTGTGCGAAAGTTATGTTTTTGTTTATAACATTAACAATCAAATCAAAGTTTACTTATATGGCACATCTAAAAACAATCACTGTGATCCACAGCATTACCAAGGCAACAGAGAAACCAGCATGAACTGGTAAAAGTAAGACAATAAAAACCTTAAAAAAAGGCTGTTTCTGTGCTGTTGTGTTTTAAAACCAGATTTCTTCCAACTAATCATTTCATGATTGATTGATTTATTGAATTATGACACATTTGGCCCCAGATAGGTGAAGCTTACAGAACCTTACTCGCATCTTTTAATAGATATCAATAAACTAAAATGTGTATTTTACGTCTTTTTATTCAACTGTAAGATCTCTGAATGATAAATGAGGTCAGTGTAACTCTGCGTTTTGGTTATAACACTTACTTAGACACCAGGGAGAAGGCATCAGCGCACACGGCAGGACATGGCACCAGCTTGATCATCACGTGCTCCGACGCAGCCTGGAAGTGCGCCCGCGTCACCTTCTCCAGCACCGAGGCCAAAGTGGCCACATCGCCAGCCTTTGTGCTCGGGTCGCCGCCCGCTGTGTCCAAGATGTTTCCTCCGTGCACCACGAGGAGCAGCACATGGGTCTTACATTTCCTCTACAAAAAAAAAAAAAAGGAGTGGGATTGAAAAAAATGAGATACTTTAAAGCAGAGACTCAAATGGAAGGAAAGAATAGAGGCAGCCTTTTGTGTCAGCGGTGGGGCCGTGCAGGAAGTTGAATTACCAGCCTCCTACCTCTGCATCATCCAGCCCTTCGATGCTGCTCTGAGGAGCACAGCGCGGACCTCCTAGCTGGTACAGACCCTCTGCATTAGATGAGTAAAGGATAGGAGCAGGAGGTGGCAGGAAGGAAGGAAAAAAGAAAAGAAGGTGGAAACTCAGGGTCACTGCAGGAGCTATTTCCCCCCAGACACACCAATAAGAGAAGCATAAATGGATATTGATCAGAGAATATGGTCATTATTACTAATGCCTCTTCATCTCTCTTCATTCCAGTTTCAAGCTGTGCGGCGGCTCTGTGTAGCCTCCGCACCCCCTCAGGCTCAAATGGAATAACCATAGGATTCAGTCAGTACAGGCAGGAAGCAGCAGGAGCATGATTGGTTTCTCTGCTGCAGCATCTATAGCCATCGTATGTAAATAGATTTTTGTTTCATCTGATGCAGTGAAAACCAGACATATTTTTCATTAAAGCAAACTTCCTTTGTTTTTATTTATTTTTTTAATCTCTCTGTGTGTGATGTGGCTCCTCGTAGAAACCAGGCCAAGTTCATTAGCCAGTCCGGAAGCCTCTGCATGCTGTGTCATCTTTTTTCCTGAGCCCTCTGCGGTCTCGCTGTTTTCTGTCTGCAGGCTCAGGGCACGCCTCTGCGCTTTGCTCACTGGCTCGTTGTTTATTTGGCCTCCTTGTCTGGGACCGACTGTCATGGGAGGCTCTCACAGACTCATTCGCCATCGGCTCCGATCTTCCATTCCCAGCTCACAGTCTGCTCCCCTCCCCCCCACCCCCTTCAACTCCCCGCCTGCTTGTCTAGAAACAGAAAAAGCTCACACAAGGGACTCTGAACACGGCACTATTTTTGGTCACAATATAACAGGAAATCAATGCAGGGAAGTTTTCTTCCTTTTTTTTTTTCCTGAAACACTGAAGCGAGGCAGAGCGGGAAAAGGTTTTCAGAGAATACTATATGTAGTGTTTTCTAAGCAAACACTTCTGCAGAGGAGGAACAAAACCTTCTTTATTTGACAAGAAGCCAGTTGTACAACAGTAACTATGGATGCAATTTATAGCAATTTATTAAACATTATGTGATATTTGTTTATTGGACAGTTTGCTCGTTTCTGATATCTGGTTGGTTCATTTATCTACAAATAATAATTCTAGACAGATTAAAGGACGACAGCATTGATGTCATGGCTAATTTAGACTGAAAGTATCTCAAATTTAAGTAAAAAACAGTAATGTGATCTGACAATGATAAACTGCATCAGTAGTTCAAGAACATTTTTTTTCCACCACCACTAAACTCGTTTTTTTCAGTTCAGTATTTTCATAAACATAAAAACATAGATGCAGTGTTTGCGTAACATATATTACCTATTGTGACTTTTGCTAAAAACAAAATCAAATAAACTTCGGGTTTTTAACCTAATATTTTTTAATATAGTATTGGTAGACAGGTGCCTTTATTTAATAGTTTAAAGGATTACATCATTAAAGAAAGCAATAAAAAGTTAAAATGTTAGTCAGGTTACATTTGAGCTGACTGATTTGCTTTTTTGTTTTTTAAAATAAACCAAAAGGTGAATTGTATAATTTAAATGTGAGTTTTTATGACCAATATATGATCATATTATGATAAAATGAGGCGTATATGATTTTTTTAAATTAAAAAATTGCAAAAGTCTGAGAACCACTGACTTGCCAATGAAAAAAAAAAATTAAATAATTTATTAAGTTTTTACAACACTTTACAATTATTTCATGAATAATTCCTTATTAGTTCTTGTGTAACTAAGCCCATTTTGTGGCTCCTACCTTATTGTAAAGTTGGAATTCTGTCTTTATAGCCTCAGAATTATTCTAATTAAAAGAAATAAAATTATTCTGGAGCAGCTCCATAAAGCAGGTTTCATTAAAAGCTCACAGGCTGTCATTCCTGTGACTGACTGAAGTAAATTACTCGTTCACAGAACAGACAAAGGCTAGAAGCGTCATGAAAAACAGGACACACCCCGGCCATCAGCAGCTTGACCCACTTCCATCTGGACAGAGGTTCAGGGGAATTAGATCCCACACAAACAGACTGAGAAACAGCTTTTTCCCAGGAGCGCTGGTCTCCATTACCCCACTCTACACCAAAAACTCTTTCAGATTACAAAATGGTTCGCATATATATATATATATATATATATATAACCCATAACTCCAACATTAAATGTACAACAGGGTCATGCACCCGAGGGACGCATAAACTGTCCAATTTGACATCAACTTTTTCTTTTGTCTCTTTATAAATGTGAAAAAATGTAGGCAGAATGTTTCAATTGTATCTATTCATGGTAATGTGCCACCAGAATCTCATTGTCGAAAAGTATAATGGCAATAAACTTTATCTTATTTTATATCTTATATAAAAACCTGTGTCAACACCTGACAACTTCTCTTAAATAAATCTAAAAAATTATATTATTATCATTTAGACCAGGGGTGTCAAACCCAGTAACGGAAGGGGGCCAAAATTAAAGATTTGGTCCTAGCCAAGGGTCAATCACGATCAAAATTTATTAAAAGTTACATAAATTAACCTTGGTTTTAGATGTATTATGTCAAATCATTCATATAGAAATACCAATTACCTTTTCCCAGTTACAGATTATACAGAATTTAAATAAACACAGACAAATAGATCAAACTTCAAAAAGCACATCATTAGCGGTCATTTCTTACGCCTCACTCAGATTTTAAATGAATTTTTTAACATTAAAACAGATTTTTTTAAAAAGCCATCAACAAAAACCTGATCATACAGAAATTAAAACTATATATTGTTGGCTTCTAAGTCAATGTCTAGAGAATACTTCACTAATTAGGCTCAGTTTTTTAAGCAAAATAAGAATCAGAGACTTGATCTGTCCCAGACTGGAGGGCCGGACCTGATGAAATCTAAATGTTATCTTGGGGGCCGGATGAAATGTTACAGAGGGCCGGATTTGGCCCGCGGACCTTGAATTTGACACGTGTGATTTAGACATTTGACATGTTTTGCCTCATATTTGATGATAATTTGATCATTATTTAATTTTGTGTCAATCTGGGATGTCTGCAACAATGATCCAACATCAAACCTTAAAATTAGCATATATTCAGGAGTTTAATATGTGTAACGAGTTTATTGAGTTTATTTAATATCATGATGCTATTAATTTTTTTTATTTTCCTCTGGAATTAATTAAGTATCTATCTATCCATCCAAGCTAATTAATTGTCCTCAAATGTAGCATTTTGACAGAAGCGATGAGTGCAGCACCAGACCTGCTGCTTGTCTCCTGCTGAGGAAGATATCAGTGAGGTCCAATAATTTATTCTGATGAGGAAAACACAAAATAATAATAAAGAAACAGAAAATGCCATCAAACTGCTGTAACAGACTTGAGTTCTGCTTAATGACGAGAAAATTGGACCTTTTCTGGCAAAAAAAAAAAAAAAGATGTGATTTTGTTTTGTGAAAAGTTGTATTTTGCTCTTTGAGACCATCATGCATTTCAACTACTGTAAAAAAAAAAACATCCTGGTTATGGCACCAAAATAAATCAACAGCAAAATTATCATTGCAAATGTAATGTTTAATGTCTGTGTGTTATATTTTAGTCATATCCTGTTTGATTAGCACGTTGTGATTTTTATCACTGGTCGTATTAGACAAAACAAAAACACGGCACTGGACGCAATCATGCAAACACTGCCCAGATAAAAGCCCTGCAGGTCAAGCGCAGTATTGTCCTAAAAAGAATACAGTGGTTGCCACTGTGCAACAAGCAGCTGTGTTCAGCGGGTTGTAGGAAAGACCGTCAGAGGAAATAGCAGAGCTTTAGTCACTTTATCATTTGTGAAAGCAGCACACATGCTGGGCTCCTCCTGAGTTCAACGTCAAGTGAGACATTTGTCTGGTATTGGAGAAAACTGACTAAATTGTATTTCTATTGGCACAGCACAGTGGTATAAACTGCCTTCCTGCGGTTTGAACCAAGTCGGTTTTCTCCCCGGCATAATCTGTCTGCATTCCTGTTTTCATTTCTTGTGCTTTTATTTTCCCCTCTCAGAGGTTTGAATCCTGCCAGTCAATATGTTCTTCATAAAGCTTCATGTTTAGCAGATCTCTCCCCGCAATCATTTTCTCCCAACAAAAAGGGGACCTAACCCAGAAATCCTTCCGTGGAAAGCTGACAGCGCCATAGCTCAGCAGAGCCGTGCCCACTTCTATTGGCTTAAAGGCTGGTCAGGTGAATCCGTCGCTGCATCTGTTGTCACACACACGTCTGATACACATCATGACGAAGCTACAAGTGTGAGGAAGAGAAAATTGACCCCAGAAAGAGGGTTGTGAAGATGAAAGGGCTCTGCAGAGAAGTCCACACGAGCTGAAAGTGGAAGGATGAATGACTGATTCATCGTGTGAATCATTCTGTGAGAGTAGCTATGATTGACAAAAAAAGTTTTTTCCGTCTGTCGCATGCAGAGTTTCTGTTTCTCTCTCTCTGTGAGGTCTCGGCCACTTCCATCACACGTTCCACATTTATCGCCTCCGAACGAGCAGATGGGGAGGAAGACGAGAGCAGCGGGATGAGAGCAACAAGCAAAAGGCTGCATTCATCAAAAGTCAGATTGGCTTCCAGGCTGCAGATTTATATCTTCCCTGAGATGAGAAAATGGCAAAATAACCTTTAAGTTTCCTGGCTGCTGGTGTGTGAATCCACTCATTAGAGAGCTGCAGCATCACGGTACATTATCTGTGTTGCTGGGTGGAAGGGCAGAGAAAACAGCACCATTGTCCTTTGCTGGAAAATGATTTTTGTCTCTAAATCTTCAGTTTCGTTCAGCAAAACAGGCTGCAGGAGTCTTGCTGAAGTCAAATTGTGAAAATAAAATGGATCGTTCGGAACAAATGTTGCATTATGTTTGATAAAAAATAACTATGATTTACATGACAATTATTTCTGCTTTTTTTGTGACAGTGATGCATATTTTCACACATGAAGAAACATGTATAGAGGTTTGCAGAAAGCAGTGCAAGTTTGATTCACGTATCTGGGTAGATTTTCAAAACTTAGAGCAAATCGTGCTTTCATTTTGGCAAAAACGTAAGCAAAGCTTCTTTCTGGTTCAAATGTTTCAAGATGGGGTTCAGTGGAAAAATTATAATAAATTATTATCTTACCTGTCGTAGATAGCTTTTTGAACAACCGTTTACAGCTATTCTGGCAGAAATATTATGATATTTGAGGACCCAGACTGCACCATAAGTGCTACAGCTAGATGCTGCTGCCACTATTTGCACTTACAAATGACCATAAAACTACTTTTTATAAATTATAAAAGCTGGACAATAAAAAATAAAAGCTAAAAATGAAAAAAGGCTTGCAAAAACAGTTCAGTGTTCATCGAAATACCATCATTAGTTGTGATGAGTGCAAACAGGAAGTATCTCTGGCATTGAAAACACATGAAGAGGAGTCCCATGAGTATAAGTGATATTCTTTAACACAGCACTGTAAGCTGAGGACAAATTTTCTTAAACCATGTTTGTTGATTGTAGCCACACTGGATTCTTTCTGATGTCAAACAAGGAAGATGCTTGCATGGAAATTATGCAGTGAGTTAAAAGGTCCTTGTCCCTCCACTGCGTGGTTTGTTAGGTAGCATCAGGTTCAGGTGCTCACCTGGAGGAACGCTGTCTCCTGACTGGATAAACAGCTTCCTGTGACCCCTGACTCAGTGTAGGCATCCTAACACACTCAGCCATCTGTTCACTGCGGCTGCCATCCGATTCTGTCGGGCTGCCCTGTGGTAAAGAGGCCCCAGGGGACGCCACCAGCTCCACTGCACAAAAAACGACCAAGCACACAACTGCACACTGACACTTAACATCACATTATAAAGTGACTCCGACTACATTCAGGCGCACTCGTAGGACGTCTGCAAGCTGCTCCCATTTATCTGCAGTTTCCTCCGTTCCGCAACAAGCAGCAGACAGTAACACACATTATGTATACAGCATCAGAAGGGAGGGGTTTTCTGCTTTTTCAGGACAGATATGATGTTTTATTTACACCTCTCTGCCCAGAGCATTCGCTCAAACATTGATAAAAGTTAAAGCCTGCAATTCAGAGCAGTTACTGACAAATGTATCTTGAAAGGTTGTAAATTATTAATCAATACACGACAATAAAGGTATATATATATATATATATATATATATATAGGTATTTTGCAACAGTAGCTCAGATTTAAACAAACATCAAGAGCACCAGAGTAAAAAATGTTTCAAGAAGAACTTTCATGCTCTGACTCTCGCTGTAAAACCAAGATGGAAATTTATAATTCTTGCCATGAATTTTTATCTTCAGTACATACTAGAAGTTTACTTAAAGAAGCTTACAGAAGGTCACACTTCTCTTAAAGAGAATGGAAAAGGGAAAAAAAATGCATATGAGAAATAATTCCATAGAATAAGTTGCTGACTGTCACCATGGTAGCTGTACGTCGTCTATGCAACACAGATGCGCTAAACTCACCACACAATCAGCCAATCAACGCTTCTAATCAATGATAACTGGCCTACAATTATACATTCAGGCTTTTATGGCACAAACATATTCCAACTGCACTTTTGAGCCTATTTAGATCACAAAAAAACGAAATGTCCACAAGCAACTGTCACTGACTAGTGGATAAAAGGACCCGAATGCAGGTTAGGATTCCAAAAAATGTTTCGGTAACAGAACTGGGATATCATAGCGAAACAAACCCAAGCAGACAACAAGACAAGGCTAAGGTGAGCCCAGAACGAGGATACATTATCGTACGTACTGGGGAGGTGAAAGCAAAGATCACTGAGGAAAACAAAGTAAAACTAAAAAAAACTAGAATATAATTAAAGGCCTAGCATTTCTCGAAAGAAGCATATCATCCTCCGCCTTTCATGCCAGAGTTTTAAGCTAAGATCAAACCTTGTAAATCATGTTTTGTCCAGTCTTATGATAATACAAGACCTTGTGTATCCAGTTAGTGCTCAGAGTATGTGTTGGGGGTGACTCTCAGCTACTACCACAACAAATTCTAGGCTGTTTTAGCCATTTTTGTGCTGTTGATTAGCTGTGGTGTCCGTCTTGAATTGGGAAAACTCCAAAAAAGAATCAGTTGTTGATGTACATCCAGTGATTACTTTCTTCAAGTTCAGCAGTGGGCGATTATGAAGACTAGTCCCATGGAACTAAAAATGAACAGAAAACAAGAAAAACTGAGCAAAACCTTCCTTACAAAACACAGAAAAAAAACAAACCACAGCAGCAATAATGGGTTTCATGTTGTGCATAAACTCTAAGTGGAGAAGCTGGGAATCAAACCACCGATCCTCAGATTGTCTGAGGATTTATCCATCTGACTCACAGATACTAAACCAGCTTCGGTGGTGTGGCGTTCTGCAAGAGTTTTTGCTCCTTTTTTGTTCCTTCCTCTTTTTACAATCCCGCTCCCTCCTCCCCCGCATCCTCCCCCGTCTTCCCTCTCTGCGGTTCTCCAGGCAGCAACAGCGTTGTTTGGGTGTGATTATCTGTCCTCGGCGTGTGATCACACAGGGCTTCTTGGTACATATTCTGCACAAACAAATTCTTGAACGCAAGTGTTTATCCACGGAAGCTATTTCCGCAGGCAGATACAAAAAAAAAAAAAAACGGTACAATCACGGTCTTAAAATTAGAGATGATGCATTAGTGCTTTGTTAAGGTTAGTCACTTTTTTTATCACCATCACACTCATCTTGTTTGTGTTTATTTATCTGCTTTTATTTTCATGAAGAGAATTTAATGTCTTCACAGCTTTCAAGGACTTTCCAGCAGGCTTGTTAACAAGAGGAAAAAACAATACATTCATTTAATGGCATTAAAATAAGCAAAAGAACTGCCTATGTAAGTATTGTGTGAAAAATGACTTGACTTTGGGGACGCACGGGCAGAATACAGATGAGTGTTAAATTTATGTTTTCTATCTCTCTTTGTGTGCATCTGTGAAAAGAGCTACGGGGCGCATGCAGAACAGAGAAGCGCGGTGCGCCACAGAAAATGAAAAATCATTCACCCATTCAATATAAATCTCACTGGGTCACTTACTGCGCTATATATTCTTACGTGTTATGTTCCCAGAAAAATGAAAAAAAAAAAAAATCTGTCGTGTTGTTTGGCTGGGCTTATTACTTAGTCATCCCTCCCAAACTGTCTGCATCCTCTGACGTCGCCAAATAGGCTCATGTTTTGCCAGCTCGGCTGCTCACAGCGAGGAGGCAGCCAAGTCGGAATCAATAATTTTTGTTTGTCAGAATCTGTAATTTTCAGAAAATAAACGACTTGCATAATGAGGCCATTTCGGGTCGGACCGCATCGCTCAGTAAAAAGCCAGTGAATGAAGGTGGGAGTAAGCTGAAAAGAACAGAGCGTAAAAGTACAGACGCGGTACTTTGCACGACGAACAAACGAGGAGCCTTAAAGGATGCTGGAGCAGAGGCTGATGTTTGATCACAGAAAGTCCCCTTCGCAGAGACGGAGACTGACACGACGGAGGAAAATCAGGGGCAGTTGAGCTGCAGGAAAAACTTCTGTTGTTGAGCTCTACATCAGTGAAGGTCACCTCTCCTGAGAGGGAACAGGTCCAGAGACGCTGCTGGCTTGTAGAGTAATGAATGTAGGATAATAAAGCAGTGGGCATGTATGAAGACTGTGGGCTGAATATAGGAGACAAAATGAAGGTTTAACTGAAAGCAGAAGAAGAGGGACCATAAACTCGGGAAGTGGCCAATCCTGTTCCTTGAGGGCCACTATCCTCCATGTTTTCCTTGTTTCCCTGCTCCAACACACCTGATTCAGTGGTTAAATCACCTCTTCATGTTCTGCAGAAGCCTGTTAATCACCCATTGATTTAAATCAGGTGTGTCTGAGCAGAGAAACAAGTAAAACCTGCAGGATTGTGGCCCTCCTGGACCAGGATTGGCCAAAACCAGAGATAGAGATCAAAAGATTGTGCTTGTCACGGCTCAGCTACGACTGACAGACAAGCTGTGCCTTTAGGGTTTCCTGATGAGAGATTTTAAAATCAGATGGCTCTAAAACTGCAATCAGATTCAAATTTCTTTTGATTTATTACTAAACCACCAGCAGTCACAAGCTATGAGCTGATTTCAAAACTTGTAGCTGATTCCTGGCATACTTGGTATTACAGATGACAATTACATCCCAGTAAATCTTCAAAAGAGTCTCAACAGACAATTTGTGCCTTTTTTAAGCCAGTGTTTGAAAAAGAAAAAAGCAGAGTTTTTCCTGTTAATTTGTATTACATAACAACCAGTTACCCGAAAGGGATTTTTAGGTTGAAAAGACATCTTAATTAACCACAGACATCCAGGCTAAAATTGTGCTAAATTTAGTCTGAAAGTCTTATTTCTGTGAATTTGTGAACTTAAACTGAACTGTGATTGTGTTGTTTGATAAATTTTATGAACAAATTCCAATACTGCAGACTGAAAAGTGGGTTTAAAAAATCTTTAGATGTTCAGACCATGAATCAGTCTTTTTAGTCAGTGTTGAAATCAATTTTTTTTCTGCATTTTTGCTAGATTTAAGCTTTGGTAGGATGCCACACATACAGTATGATCAGAGGTGTGTGGGTTAGGTAAATTAAGTTACAAGGATTAAACCTCTGGAGTAACTGAATACAGCCATGTCATGGTTTGACTAAAGGTGAGATTATACCGTCAGCTGACTCATGGCTTGTGTGAAGTCAAGACATCAGAGTTGCTGTTTATACTGGCACTCGCTGCAGTTCTCCTTTTAAACAGAAGGTGTCGCTACTGAAAGAAATACCAAAATGTAGCCGTAACAGTGTTGCCAGGTGTACGATAATTATCGTATTTGTACGATAATTTTGCCCTCTGTCCGATGTACGATCAATAATCCCAAAAGAGGCCAAATATACGATAATTTGACCATTCCTTGAATGTGTGGTTGTAATCGGTTGTAATCAGCCTGTCAGGGTTTTTTTTTTTTTTGTGAACCCTGAAGGCATCTGTTTCCGGAAACAGATGCAATCATGCTTTTATAAATGTGAGCTACGAGTGACGTATATGCGTTTGCCTCAGAACAACGGCTGTGATTGGCTGAATAGTCTGCTGCGCCCGCCCCCTGAGTGAGGGAAAAAGAAAAAGAAAGAAAGAAGCAGAGCCAGTCTGGAAGAAGAAGCGCTGAGTACCTGTCAGACACTATTTAACACTAGAGTGACTTGTTATTTTGGTTATGACGGGTGTACGATAATTTCCCTCAAAATACAATAAATTTATGTATCTGGTACGATAATCCTACATTTGTGACCTGGCAACACTGAGCCGTAATGGCACAAGAACAAGAGCCGTGCACAGGAAGTAGGTTCTTCATACACAAACAAAACTCAAAAGTTTCATCATATCTAAGCAGATTTTGAAAGTTATGAAAGGTCTGCAATGGTTGGGATTTTACCTGCTTGGCTTTTGTCCACACACACACACACACACACACACACACAGGTCCTCTACAAGTCTGCATGTAGAGAAGCTAACTGAGCAGATGTTTTCCTCAGGAACTGGTGAAAACCAGAAACAGAATTACTATCAGACTTTTTGTTACAAACAAAGGTTTGAAATCATCTTCATATGTGAGGACATTTAAAAAATCTAATTAAACACAATAAGATCACAGCTTGTTCTCTAAATAAATGGGGGTCAAGAATATCAGAAATAAATCAAAATAAGTTTACAAGAAAATGTAGCGGGTAGATAAACTCATCAAAGATTTCTTGTTGAATACCGATGCTCTCTGACTGGAGTATCCATGCTGGTTTGTCTCTTATTGGAGAAAATGTTTTTTTTTATTAGTTTGCTTTTTGTTTTTCATATTTGAGCCAAGTCTTTCTGTCTCTTTTCTTAATGTAGGTCCCCTTACAGCAAATGAAAACTGGGATTAGATCAGACAGTGTAGGTGAAACTTGATTGGTGCATCAATAAAACAGCCAGTATTTCAGAATAAGAGCTGTGTAAACATCAATCAGCAATATATCTTTTTATGTCTGCTGTAAAAAATAAATAAAAAAGAGTAATGAAGCAGCAGTGAAGTACAGGTGGAATAAGTTTGTAATGTTGAATGTAGATGCATACAGAAAGGCTGCAGAGGAGAGAAGAGAGAGCTCCTCAGGGGAAGGTTAAAGTCTGGTGAGAGCTCGGACATTAACATGCCAGCTGTGTTCCACTTTAAATCTGCTCGAGGACCTTTGTCGGATCTCTCCCTCCCTCGTTTCCTGTCAGCCCCCACAAACATTTTTTAATAAAGACATATATTTACTTGTTAGGATGTTTATATGTAACCTTGTTGCTCAAGGTGCTTTTTTTTCCTCCTTGCTGTGGTCAGCGTTGCAGAGATAAATTTAGATTTTTAATATTCCTGTGACTGCAGGATGAAAACAAACAATGCAGCACCTCAGGAGAACCCTCTGAGCACATCTGTATGCAGCACCACGTCGGGCTGCATTTCTATTTTCAGAAAGTTTGACTCTCTGGCAACAAAGAGAGAGGAGGAAAAAAACAAAAAGAGCGTCATTAAGATTACAACAGCTAACGCAGCGCAAATATAATTCTCAGCATCCGTCCCCGAGCTTCAAAGCTTCCTGGATCAGCAGTCTTGAGTTTTCTTTGCCTTGTGAAATTAGTTTGAAGCCGCTTCTCGAGCTGTTGGCTCTTTTCACTTCAGTCCAAAAACATCATGACTTAAATTGCCATGTGTGCGCATGAACTTTTTTAATACTACATAAATCTGCTTCCCAAAAAAATATATTTTCAAACCACTCTATCATTACTTGCTCCTCTCAAGACCCGAAGAGGCTTTAGTAAAAAATGAATCAGCATCGTCCTTGTAATGTATTATACAGGGCTCAGAGGGAATGTCGACCTGCAGTTTTACGAAACAGACGCCGTATGACTACGAAATAGTAAAGTTCAAAAGTACAGCAATGAGCACCGACACCAGCTTTATGACTCTACGGACTCAGTGTACGACACATTCAAAGCTGCATCCTCAATAACCCGTTACACCAAACATCTGGTGCGTTACAGATGTGTAACAGCTACAACAGCACATAAAGGTTGCCTCTAATGGAGGAACGGTGGGGAAAGGAGGCTTTTTGTGACATGACTTTAAACAAATTAGCTGTGAGCTCAAAAACAACCAGAGCTAACAGCAACTGAAGCTGAAAACTGTCAACTCCACGGTCTTCCTGTCAAGTGCATGTAGAGGATAAAAACCTCCCCGAGTGCCTCTTTGTAAATATGCTGTTTTTTGGACAAAGACAAAAAAAAAAGGGGCTCACATTCTGCGAAGTAATGCATATCGCCCGCTGCCTTTCATGCCGGAGCTCAGAGAACGTGTTGAGGATGACTCTCAGCTGCTGCCACACCAAAAATATTCTCAATATCTGTAAAAGTGATTTAATTGTAGCCGTTCGATAAACACACAGACACTAGAAAATAACCATTATTAGCTTTTTCCCCTCGGCGACCAGCAATTAAAAGCAAAAATGGCTTTGATTAGAAAAAATGACTCATGAACAAAATGACCTGCCTGCCATTGGTGAGGTCATGTCAGTAGCTGACCTTTGACCTGAGTCGACACCTGGGCTCACTGCGCCAGTGCTGCAAACAGGCTCAGTTACGCTACTTTAATGGGTTTAAGGTAGACTAATTTTAATGTGTTGTTTCCTGTATTAGACCTGACAGTTTTTTAAATATATTTTTGTTAATCTACATCTCTCAAAAGAGCTTTGAACCGTCAGACATCAACGACACATCGGTGCTGTTATGATAAAATAAAAAAAAGGCCATAAGCAGGTTTTTTTTCAAAGTGGCCTCGCTTCTGTATTTCTCAAGACTTTTCTTTTGACGGGGATGAATTTGAGGGCTGCCCACCGTTTGAAGCAGCAGACATTTAGCAGGCCACTTAGTAATTTCCTCTTCTCTGAGCTGTCTGTTTAATGGTCTTTCAACAACCTTTAAGCTACAGTTGTCTGCACAATTGTGCTGTAACCAGATAATGTGTCTGAAGTGAATTTTAGACATTCACACAGTTCAAATAACATGAATGTAAACTAGATACATTCTTAAGATTGCTTATTCATGTAGTTATAGCTCTAGTTAAAAAAAAAAGAATTAGACCTGTAGCAGCTAAGGAGGACCACAAAAATTAATATTTATGCTTATAAAGCAAAAATATGACTTATTGTGTACATGAATTGCCAATTGGGGTTGACAAAAAGTAGATAAATTTACAATAACAGGCTCATGTAACCAATCTGAGAGGCTTAATTTCAGGAAGTCGTGCTGTAAACTGTTTAAAGGTCTCTGCACGATCCTGCCTCCCATCCTGTCTCCTTTAGTCACCTTCTGCTAAACAGCTAAATCAAACATGTCCCGGTAGCATATAAATAAAAAATAAACACATTGTTAAACAGTAACATCAATTTAAAGATCATTATGTGTCTGTCGGAACGAAGCTGTGCAGATTGTTTTCCTAGTTGCCCCTGAGGTTATACAAATCAGATCCTGATGATTATATGACAACAAAGAGATGATTATCGTGAGTCACACAACTTTCACTTTAAAGTAGTACGCTACTACTGTTAGAGAGAATACGTTTGACAATATCTCTTATTAAAAAAGGTAAACAATCACTGTAGTTATTCAGACAGATCACATTCACAGATCTCTGCATCCTGTGGTCTGTTCTCAGCACATTTTTGCCTCCTTGAGGAGATTGATTACCTCCACCTGTGCGTCTCGCTGCATACCGAGTCTGTCTCCATGGATCCCTCGGCCAGAGGCTGCCGCATGACTTCACACCTTTACTTGAACCATATCTGGAGCCTTAAGACATCAATAGTCTAACTTTCCTGCACTTTCCTGTGACAGCCCCACGTAGACACGGGCTGGTATGAGATTCTGACAGGACCTTGAGCAAAAATACCACAGTTTCAGGGTCTTACAGCATTAGTATAACAGGAAATTACAACAAAAAAGGCGTTACGTGATTTGCTTTCATTTAAAAATAAAAATGCAATCATTATTTATTATTACTTCATTCTTAGGACACAAAAAAACTATATCAGATTACAAATGCTTTCTTTATTTCAGAGATTAAATGTAATCTAGAAGGTTCATTTTCTGTTTTAGAGAAGACATTGCTGTCCCCTCATGTGGTTGTGAGGTAGGATTGTGGGGTTAATCTTTTATCTGCCAAATTAATACACAGTCGATGAACTGGATTGTGGAAGTGCAACACAGTGAGTGGCTTTGAGCCAAAATAAACTGTTTCACTTGTTTTTGGTAAATGCTGACATATGGACAACAGGGAGGATTAATGAGGCGCAAGCAAGGATAAAAAAAGTATGCAGAGTTTGGCTATTCAATTAGAAGGATAATTAAACAGCCGACTTTAGTCAATACTTTAAAATAATCCTTCGTTTATTTTGTGTGCAGAAAAAGAAAAGTTTAAGGGTAAACTCGTCTACGTGGCAGTACCCAGTGCAGCTGGCATTATTCTGGAGCAATAAAATAATAAATGACCGCAGCTGGAGTGGAGCACTTCACAAGTCATTACTGTTTTTGTGAGTGGTCTGTTAATGGGGTGCTTGCGGGGGCTGCAAAGTATTTGTAATGTTGCCACCGCATGTGACTGCGGGAGCGGCGTCTTTAATCTCTGCAGGACCAGATTGCACTTCTGCTGAACCTGAACAGCAATGATTAAAAGCAGCCACTCCAGTTTGTCAAAGCCTCCGAGCCGACCTTTACAAGGAGAGGCGTCACTTCACATAGTAAACAAAACCAGAACTATCAGCTCACAGCTGACTGAGCTCTAATGAAAAGAAAAAACAAAATGTTATAAAAAATTAGCTGCAGATTTGTTCAGGTTATGTGGCAGGTTGTTCTTAGCTAATTTAAGGAAGTTTTCAGTCTCGTTAACTTGTCTGATGAAGAAGAAGAACAAAAGTGTGGATAAAAAAACTTCTCCTAAATGAAATGTATTAAAAATCTCTGATCTGCCCAAATCTCAGCGCCGATCTGCGAACTTTACCGGCACACAGTGATCCAAACGCTGTGGTGTTCAGTCTTTGAGCAACATGAAATTCATTTACAGCGGCGAGCTGAAAGCACCAGAGAGTTTGATAAATAAATGTAATTAAATAAGCTTCTAACGTAGACCATTTCTTAGAAGAATAACTCGATTTGATATAAATTATAAAGTCTAAAGCAGATGTTGATTGATTTACCTATTTGAGAAAATATTAGATAAACTATTCCATAAAAGGATGGATGGCATGTATGAAGCTTGTTGCTGATGATAAACAGTTTGGTTCTTCTTGTTCTCAGGACCTCAGAGTGTAACACGCAGGAACATCAGACACAAAATCAAACATTTATTTTACAGGAGAGCCCAGTTTTCTGTGTATATTATAAAAAAGTATACTAATCTGGGATGAGGCACAGGATCAAATATAGCTTTATGTCATATATAATATGCTTAGATTTGCTTAATCTATTCGATCTGTGGGCAAAATAAACAGTTTTTAATTATTAATGTTTGCACAAGAAGGAAAAAGTTAAAATCACATTTTAGGGTGTTTTAGTCACATGTTGATCAACAACAAAACTATAACTTCCATCTTGTTCCATTATAGTCAGTCATTAGCTTTTTATCCATGTAGCTTTTGTATTTGCAGAAATGACTAACAACAGAACAGAAATACGTTATCTAGACATTTGTCACCAGAAACCCTAAATTATCCCCCCCAAAAATACAAAATCCCAGGTGGTGTCAGGATTTAAAAAATGTCAGCGGAGGAAGAACAAAGATTTGAAATTCTTAGCTTGAACCGAGTGTTTTAGATGTGCATAAATAAGCCTAGAAGCTGAACATTTCACGCTCTATTCTTGTCCTCGGGCAACAACAAGCATGTGAAAGAAGCCCTGAATCTGTATAGCTCAGGGAACTTTATCTTTATCTCCTGCTGATTATGTATTTTATGCATTTATGCTCGTCTGGAGATCAATAACTAAATGCTCACCACAAGCAAGCAAGAATGATCTCTTTTTTTTTCTCCCTTTAATGTGTAACCCGGCCTACGTAGGCGTCTGTTTCTCCGCAAGTATTTTTTCACGCAGAAGACTGGAAGCAGTAACCTTTTCGATATTAGCATGAGCCCAGAGATTTCAGTAAAACTTTACATAATAACACAAATGCCTGGGAAATAACACCCACCTCTGCATGCCTGTGCAGCTTTTAACCTGTTTAACTCAGAGGGGGGTTTTTTTTTGTTGTTGTTGTTGTATTTTTCTTTTTTTTTACAGCCCACACATTTACTGCATGGCTGAGTGTTATGGCGCTTAGTCCAAGCACAAACAGATCTCTGTCAACAAATTCTCAAAGTGAGTCAACGATTCTGATTCATCGTTTTACTGGCAAAACAAGCGCCGTTTACCAGCGAATCTCCGCTCGCTGTTGACTGAGAGGGCCGCTTTCTATCGTCCTCTAATCATGCGTTGCTCACAGTACACTACTTCTTTTATAAAGACACATGAGTTTCATGAACTGCCATTAATTCCAGTGATAGCTAAGGGAACGAGTGACCCGCATCGTGTAGTGATTTATAAACTGAATAAGCAAAGTGATTTGTGGTTTCTGCTGCTTTTATAGCTCTCCCTGTGAGACTATAGGCTGTTTTCTGCAAACAATCCAAGCTAAACGAGGGATTACCACCTCCTGGATGCTAGAGGACTTTAATAAAAAGTAAAGAAGTGACTGAAAAAGGTCAAACAGCTTAAGATTTGGATTTTTTTTTTTTTTT
>NC_051431.1:7633037-7678414 GCF_001649575.2 Kryptolebias marmoratus | reverse complement strand
GGAAGGGGTACAAAAGACAAGTGAAGCAACATTTGTTTCTGTGCTGGTTCTGATAAAATCATAATCACGTTTTTACTGCTGAACGATCCCCACAAAAAATTACTGGGGAATTTGTTTGCAGATGAAATAAGTTGGCTTTTTATGATGTTTTTCTCCCGGGTTCAAACATTAGAAATATTTCCTTGTACACATTACAGCATCATAAGATGAAATCATCAGATCTTTTAATGTTTCTGGCCTCTTGTAGTCAAAAATGACTTCATGTAGCTTTAAATAGTGGCTACTTCTGTTTACAACCTGGTCCCCATTGTCATCGCTCAGTGGATAACACTCACTACCATTCCATGCAATTTGAACCTTCACTATAGATCTGACAGCACCCCATTGTGTTTATGTGTGTGTGAGTGTGACTGTAGCTGAATGTGTGTGTGTGTGAGTGTGCCCAGACTATACCATGAGACTGGTCCTCCATATGTCCCAGAGTTTCGATCTGCTCCACCAGGTCATTTGAGTTCCATTGACTCATGCCCAGCAGAATGGCGCTCTTCCCCTCCATAACATCTGCTGGGACACACAAACACACACAGTGCACACATTAAAACAAAACAAAAAAAAAAAGAGTAGCAAACTGATGCACAAAGCAAAATCTCTTTCCACGCTTTGCATATCAACTACAACATAAATCCCTTTTTTGTTTTTGGAGCTTCAAATATTAAAAAGGTCCTTATTTTAGCAGGCATTGCTTCTTCTCAAGTGTTAACAGGGAGCTGATCAAAACCGGATCCCTACGTTTCTGAAACACAGAAGTTGGGTGTGGTTTTATTTAAATTTGGCTTACCGTGCTGTCGCCTCGCTCTTTACGCCAAGTGCACACACAAGCTCAACACGTGGCAAGTAAACAAACGCCACAAAATGCCACATGGCAGGCGATGACAGGGCAAAACCCAAGACGCGGCAGGATGCAGTGTGTTTCATATGGCTTATAATGTCAGGATACTAGAATAGATTATTGCCAGGCTGAGGTACTGAAGTAAGGAAATAAATGTAAAATTTTAAAGCAACTATCTGATTGCGTGTAAAAAAAAACCTGCAAGAAAAGGTGCTTTGTAATGGAAAACAGAATATCAAATAATTGTGAAAAAATAAAAAATAAATATGTGCATGTATTTGTATATAAAATTTGCATAGCAGAATTAAGTATAATCAGTATGTGCTGTATATACCTTGAAATTTACTGCAAGAATATAGTCATATGTGTAGAGCAGCTCCAGTTTAATCTGCAGAAAGCTCTGTAACGTCTGCCTGATGGCAGCAGCTCAAAGACGTGGTGGCACCGGGGGGGTGTGGGGGTTCTTACAGATGCCGCCACGGTGCAGATCTCCTCCAGTGCAGGGAGCTGAGTACCCATAATCTTTTGTGCACTGAAGACGACATGCTGGAGTGCTTCCCTGTCAGCAGCAGTGCAGCTGAGGCACCACGTAGGGATGCAGTGCGCGTCGATGCTCTAAACGGAGCAGCGGTAAAACGTAACTGGGCGCCTCTTTTGGCAGTTTGGCGGGGGGGGGGTTTCTTTGCTTTGTGCCGCAGCATCTGAAGTTACACAAGGTTCTCTGAGATGTTCTCCTGGAAATCTGATCCTGCACGCTCTCTCTACCTTCGCTTTACTGATGAAAACTGGAACGTAGTCCTCAGTCTGGCATCATCTGAAGTTTATTACCAGCTCCTCAGGGACAAGTTGTTCTCCAAACACCAGTTCACTAAAAAAAAAAACCCTCTACTTTGAACAAATAGCTACAACGAAGGTAACCGTTGTACCTTTTTGTGTTTAAACGTGGACTGCAGAGATGTTTGCAGGAAACCTTCACAAAGATTTCAGAATAACTTCAACTTAAATAGCAGCAGGTGTTAACGCAGTGTTTTTATACGAAAGAAAAGCTATTTCCCCTTTAATTTACACTATTTTTCTGTGAATGTTTTCCTAAAAAGCCATGTTTTAAATGGTCTTTATCTGTGTCCCACAGTCTGTGTTTTCTGTTTCGGTGCTGGCCGTGTCTTTTTAACCCTCCAGCTTTCACAGAAACACTACACGACTGAAAATCCAGGCGCTGTTACTGACCGTCCACGGTTTGCAGGCAAAATAAACACACAAAGCAAATGATGCCACTGTTTTCATTTTGTATTGTAGGGAGCCCACTAACACCATAAATCCAATCCGGAAAAATAAAAATAAAAAGCTTATTGCTGGCAGATTTGTTGACCTGTTTAAAGAACTCAAGAACCAACAAGTTTGCAGAGGTATAATGATATAACCACTGTGAGACGTGTCTTCAAATAATCAACAGTTATGCAGTAAACAACAACAGTCAAATGTTCAGCATAATAAACAAAAACTGCTCCTAAAGGTCTTTGTTTCTGTCACAGAAACTCAATGAAGCACTGATCTCTGTTAAAGAGGCGAATAAGTAAATATAAGTTAACATTATATTAACCTAATTTAACAAAAGAGCTTCAGTAAAAACAAAAAACGAGTTTTATTAATTGTAAATTGGACACTTACGGATTTTTGGTGATCACAGCGAACACAAACACCTGAAACACATTTCTTATTGTTCAGTTGAGAAAGTTTCACTTTATAATTGGCAACAATTCATTAGAAGTTACGTCAAATGATTCAAAATAAATAAAATATCTTATGAGTGACATCTGCAAAGTCTGTCTGCATTTCTTGTTTTCCATTTTTCCTTCATGCCTGAGTGTCTCTCCTCCCTTTTCGATGTGCATTATCCTGTGCTCTTCAGTTTCTCATAGAGCTGTGAATCATCCCCACTCATCTCACTCACTGTCAGATGTTTGTTTGCCACCAGCAGAGTTGTTCTCTTCGGCCATGAATCTAAGAGTAAAGTATTTAACTGAACGACTCTGCATGCCTATAAAATAAGATAAAGGCAACTGAAGGTACTCAGACTAAATAGCTATGTAACTTTATAGAATAAAAAAACACTTTTTGAAGAGACTAAATGGGGAAAAAAGAAACATCAGTTTATTGGAAAACAAAAATGTAACTGAAGCATGAGGAAAAGGTCTTGTGTTTTTTTTTTGTAAATGCAGATTTCCTCTTTTTCACAGCGATGGGTGCATGGGGGTGAAAAACAGCTGTAATCCCAGGGCAGGTTGCACTTTTTCCTGATTCAAGAGGTGTTTCACAATGGAGAAGGACACCAGGGAGCTTGTTGCAGAATTCCTGGTTTGAGCTCAAGGACATGACCTCACCAAGCAAACACCCAGCCTCCTGTTCAGGTATTTTTTTAGGGGGATGATTTTCTAACTGGATTGCCACCTTTTAACGTTACCAACAGGATTAATATTTAACTGCGAGTGCTAAAAAACTAATTTACTGTCAAGAGTGTTGGCTTTCTGTCAAAGATAGTAAATAGAATTTGGGATGTTGTAAAGCTCTGCGTGGTGTTCACTTTTATCCCATTAAAGTGTGCTGAAAGTGAGAGAGCAGAGGATTTAGAAGACATGCAAACTGAAAAAAAAAAGACAGCCTTTCATTTATAGCATTTACTCAGGTCATTTTGCACTGCTAATGGCAATTTCATGTTTAGTCAGAGTGCTATTAGCCAGGCTGGCACTAAACGAGGCTGTGGGCTTCTAAAACATGTGACTTTTTAAACACTGTCATTATGTATACGGTATAATTTAGTAAAGGTAGAAGAAATGGATATGAGTCAGGCCTCACTGATGATTATACGGCATAGAAAGTTGTTTTTGTTTTTTTTCATTGCAACAAAAATAAACATTCAAACTGCCTTTCAATAAAAGCCCAGGCTGGTCTAGCTTCAAATAAGGTAATGGGACAGACTGGCTCAAGGACTTGACCAAAATCAGTCCTTTCTGACCTGCCATGCATCCCAGTACTTGTAGTCTGTAATGAGGGTCTGTTACAAACATTTGGACTGCACAACCTTTTGCTTTCACCTCAAAATAACAGGACAGAAAAACTGCAAACACTGTCAGCTTCTTTCGGATTTTCACCTTTCCGTTAAAACACCGAAGAAGCGTCAGTCAGGCTTCGGCAGAAAAGTTTCATCTTCCTGTTATTCAGACAAACATATAATGATAGTTCTGCTAAAATAGTCTATCACTATTTACACTTTCAAATAACCATGGAATCAGACGTAAATAACCATATAATATAAAATTAATGGCAATGTAAAATAACAAAATATTGTTCGCCATCTATTATGACCTTTTTGAGATTACAGTTGTTTTAAGACAGCAGCAATTGACTTAAATCTTAAGAGCTATCTACAACAGGTGAGATATTAATGGTTCATAACCTTGCCACACTTCAAAAATCTGAACTATCGTTTTAAGAATCTCTTTTGACCAAAAAAAAAAAAAACTGTTCATATTTGCTGATTTTCTGGAGCTACTGGAAGAAGAATTAACTGTTCTACAAAAATCTATTGTGCCGAGACAAAGCAGTTAATTGAGTATTTTAATCACGCTGAAACAGAGTGGCGAGTTAAAACGGCTACTCTTCGAGGTCAGATTAACGAAGCAAACGCACAATTTTCATCAAAATAACAAACAGTAATGTTAACAAAGCATTTTTTTATTATTTAACTTCATTTTAAGGCAGCTCCTTCACTCATACTTTTAGGTTGAAACAATAAGTTTGATAAAATTAACAAACAGAACTCCTAAGGTTGTCAAAGCAAAGCTCTCTGCTGCTGCATTAGAGAAGGTAAGAAAGCAGGCATCAGGTGCTGTGTGGTCCATACCAAACCAGCTGTCTACTTGTCAAAGCTTGGCATCGGTGACAGTTTAAGTCAGCATGAGTCTCGCAGGATGACGCCCCTCTACCTGCCAGACGTCTCTCCTCTCTCACGCATTCCTGACTGGCAGCTCCGACAGCCTTTGACACAGGTCTGCACAGCCTGTCCATTTGGATCGCACCACGGCTGCTTTACTGGTCACAGTTTGTCTCTCGCTATCTGCTCCCCTCCCCTTCTCCTCTCCCTCCGTTCATCAAGATACGGAGCTGGATGTAATAATGAAGGCGCACACGCTCCTGCAGATTCAGACGAACTCAGACAAGCACACTGAGGAGCCCGAAAGATGCACATATTTGATCCAAACAAGGTGCCGCGGGACGTAAGGAAGCACGCATTCGGGCAGGAGGAGAATGCAAAAAATAAAGGGTTTTACGCCAAATACTAAAAATGCAGGTGAGCGAATCATCAAATCCGAGGGGTAAAAATTACAAAAAAAAATCTCATCTGAGATGCCAAAACGTCCAACACTGAAACTAACCTCCAGTGAAACACACAAATAGGTCTGACAGTAAAAACAAACTCAGTCCTGCTTCTGGAATATGGGAGAAAATCGACAAAAACGAAATCCGACTAACGGGGGGAAAAAAAAACAAGTGTGAGCTTTGCCCACAGCTGAAAGCCCCAGGGGAGAAAAGAGATTTCGAGCGATCCCTCAGCCTGTCACTTCACAGTGAGTTAATGTCACGAGTCAGTAAGAAGAATAGAACCTCTGATTGCTAAATGATGAGTTTAGGTCTGAATTTATATCTGCCACCCTAATAAAGGATCAGTTTCACGATTTATACCTCGCTGCATCTGCTGCAGCTGCCAGTTTCCCATGATTCCACTGATTGGCTTTAATATTACGCCAATTGAAGATTGGTTGATGTTGCTTTGGGGATTATCCTGTAAAATGTCAAACTGAATGAGTCAGATCGCTGGGCTGCTGTGCGACGGATACTGAAGCATTGCATGTCTAGATCCCAAACAGACAGAATATGTCATTAGATTAAAAATAAAAATATATTCATGATTCAACCCATAAAAGTATTTATAAATAACATACTCTGTGCTAAATAAAATGTCTGTGTGTTTCCAGTTCCTGCAGATGAGCAGCTGCTCAGCTCTCCGGTCTGCAGACCTGACACTGGAAGGGCAGTTCCTCCTGGTTGATTCTAGTTTGGTCACTTCTTACACTCGAAAGAAGGAGGATTGCACTTTTTATGTCCAAAAATTGCTTTTTTTTAAAAAAAAAAAAAAGCAAGCATAAGTGTTGAAGCAAGCTATTTTCTACATCTCGCCTTTTTTTTATCGTTTTGCTAGCCACCAACAGGAATCACCCGATAAGAGCTGCACTGCTTATTTTACGGAAACACGCAGAACAATATGAGCTAAAAGTAAAGATTTTGGTCTAATTGCAGCTGAAATACAGATTGTTAAAACAAGACACTTAACCTTCAAGGGACTACATTAACCTTTAGCTCAAAATTAATTTAAAAAGGCTTCAGGCGACGTCAACGAGCAAATTAACTGACCCCAAACTTCAACAAATATTCATGTTTTGTGTTTAAAAACCTCCCAGATTCTATTGCTTTGTTCCTTTTGTATCCTCTCATTGTTCTGTTTGTTGGATTACTGCATTAGTTGGTCTTATTTATTTTTTTACATGATTATGTAAATGTGTCCAGAACCAACCAAACACAAACAAACATCAGAGTTGGGATCGTGTTGAGTTAAAGCCCACTGAAATGTTTTTTTCTGTTGTTTCGGAGAACAATCCTCCTCCGGCGGCAGCATTAGGTGGTTTTCCTGCTTGTTGCAGTTTCATTAGCCCATCGGGAATTTTTACAGCCACTTTAAAATCCATGTACTTCTGTCCGACACCAGCTCGGTGCTGAAAGGGAATAAAGCAGAACAGAAAAAAAAGCTTCAGGTTTGCATGTTGTCCCTGAGCATGCGTGGGTTTTCTGGTTTCCTCCGCTTACATAAAGCTTCTTCCAGCTCACAATGCATTTCAAATGGTTTCATGCATGCAGAAAACTGTTTCAGGCAGTAAAAGCAAACTCAGAATATGTCTCCTTCTGTTGCCAACTAAATGCTAACAATGATCACCTCAGCTGTGACACTGTGCTGTTTCTGGGTACTCCTGACTGCTTCAGCTATATTCTATTTGACTGTTTTGTTTCCTCGTTTGTGCTGAAGAAATTAAGCCGGAAAATAAAATCAGCCAAACATCCAAATTAATCTTCACAATACAAGTCAAAAAATTGAAAGTAAACTTATAAATAGCTCAATTTGTCAGTATTTAGGTTAAATTCCTTGTTAAACGTAACTTTGGTTCCTGATGTAAACTACTTGTTGTAAACTATTACAACTATCATGGGTAGGTTATCATTTTCTTTAACTGTTTTATACGTCTTTTGACGTAAATAGATGCAAAATATAAGTCAAAGTAAGTGTCGTATCAATCGACTGTCGTATTTTCAACTTTCTAGATAAAACATGAAACAAAACCACTAAAACAAATATTCAACAGACAGAGCAGAACCTGGCTTCTCATTTGTTTTCCCCAAATGTCAAGAGGAGTTAAAATTCAATTAATTTTCTCCTTATAGGTATTCTTTTAAAATGTGGCAACTTACAGACAGATTAGTTGAAATCGATAATTAGCAAAGTGGTTCACGGCATCATGAAGTAGTAGCTGTGTAACAAATGAAGGTCCTACTAGTTTATGGGCTTTTACCTCCAGTGGTAATTTATCATGACGCAGGAGATCAAGCGCAGCCATCACGGTGCATTTCCTTTCAGGCTGAATCTGTCAGTTTGCCTCGTTATTTAAATTCGTGTCATCAAATAATAAATCTGGATTAACGCGGCAAATTTGTCAACAGCTCACATCAATAAACAATGCAGCAGTTGTTTAGGCGTCCACTTTAGCCGCTCCGAGGCACATTCAGACTCGGTGAAGCTTCACGCATCTCTCCTCTCCGCACAAATCTCCGGTGCAATTAAAACAGGCGCAGTTTTAAATGTATTAAAGGGTAAACAAAGATCGTGTGGGTGCTATTAATGTTTGATTACCTCTGTGTACATTGGCAGAATGGTAAAACAAATGCCGTATTTTGTTAAGCCGTCGGGGATTGTTGAGGAGATACCACTTATTTCATAAAACTTATTTGCATCCTCAAATCCGCTCTCAATCAGTGAACAAGAGTTCTGTGTCGGGTGTTGAGTGAAATCTTAAATATGAAGAAATGTTTGAATTAGCAAATCAAAGCTTTTACTGGAGCTTGTTCACTGAGCAGCAGTCTTCAAATAAACAGCAAAAGACTTCCACCTTTTGAACAAAACACGAAGAACTTTTAACTGCTTTAGAGGAGAACTTTTGTCCTCCTAATATAAGCTCCAAATCTCCTATGCTCTGCTTTTCATTTGAAAGCTTCTGGATCTCGATTGTAGATAAACCAGAGGTTCATGTGACACCGGTGCAACATGAATCCTTTATGTTCAGCAGCGGAGATTAATCGTGAGGTGGACGGGTCATAAAACCACTCGATATCTTTACTTAGATCTCTCTGTTGTCTGCATGTCAGCCTGAGACTCCCACAGCAGTCTGTCACACTTCTGTCATCACTGCAGGCCAGCTGAAGAAGCCTAAGATGCTGAGACAACCTGTGTGTGTGTGTTCTCCAGTTAAGGTGGTATCTCATTAGCCTTAACTGTTTGACGCTAGTTGGCAACTCAAAATTGCGAGAGAAATCAAACAAAAAGCTACATTTTTTAGTTGCACTCTGAAAATTCGAGTGTTTGTGACCAAGTGACCAGCAAGCGTGGCCTGTTTTTTTTTTTTTTTGAAAATCAGTTTATTTTTGTGTGCATGGCTTGCAAAACTAATCTAGGCTGTGCGTATTATTTCATTGCTTATCTCCCCCCCCCCGACATCGCTTCGTACCCACCTTGGCGGCCGCCTCCAGGTTCATGATTTAATCTACCAGCGTGGACTTTTTAAAACTAGGATGGGCAGATTTGGACCAGTTTCTCCAATAATAACGATGCTGTGTTTGTCATTAGCGTTGCTTTTAGAACCTGGGTATCTGGGGCCGTAGCCTCGGACGTTTTCAGTCAAAGGAGAGATCCTCATGCATGCATCAAAACACAGCTCCGGAGTGCTCCTGGAAACGGGTGGGAGATGACTGCGAGAAAATTGATATGGGTTCAGATTGGATTTGAAAAGCATGCATTGGTGGGCTATTTTGAGAGAAAATTTGTCACACAAATTATTTGAACATGTTCAGAATTCAAGCTGCATGACCCTGCGACTCATGTTGGAAGCTGCCTCGTGAAAGCCCAGGGCGATACTGGCTTTACTCCTTCATGAGCTTATAAATTGTTGTTTTTTGTTTTTTTTGCTGAATCACAGTTTCATTTAGTTAAAAATGATGCTGTGGTTGGGTTTATCGTAAAGGGTTGGAGTTGGGCTGCTAGGGATAGATGTGATGACTAAATATTCGATAAACAGGAAGGCTGTGGAGTATCTTTGTAAGTATAAATGTGCACGGGCAGGAGATGAAGTGTGTGTGGCGCACATGAGCGTTACTTCTCTCGGAGCAGCTGTGCACGTCAGAGGAGCTGATCAGCAGAGATGACAGTGTCTAACCATCCAGCTAACAGCTGTGCTGTCTCCACACCAAGACAAACACTGGCTGACAACAACATCCGCTGATGGAATTTGAACCTCACTGTCTGTTCTCATGAGAAACGACACACATGGATGTTGACCAATCTCAGACCCTCTTTTCTCTTTTCTGGAAAGCTTCTCATTATTGCGTTTTTTTAATTACCACTAATCAGTGTTGTTAGAAAAAAAATACTAACAAATGTCAAAAACAAAGAATTAAAATTTAGTATTTGTGCTCAGATGTTTGTGTATGTTTATTTTTCCTTTTTCACATATCATTAAAACTGAACTCCTGCACAATGTAGACTTTTAACTTTTATTTAGCCGTAGTCAGATCTGTACCTTTACCACATCCCAGTCTTTTCGCTCTTATCCCCAGGAAGTGAAACAAATGATCTGAACCCCGGCTGTGCGGGGGGGGGGTGTCCAATCCTGGTCCTGGAGAGCCACTATCCTTCATGTTTTCCTTGATTCCCTGCTCCAACACACCTGATTCAGTGGTTAAATCACCTCTTCATGTTCTGCAGAAGCCTGTTAATCAACCATTGATTCAAAACAGGTGTGTTGGAGCAGAGAAACAAGGAAAACATGCAGGATAGAGGACCTCGAGGACCAGGATTGGACACCCCTGGTCTAAGGTCAAGTGACAAATGAGGACAGTGAGCAAACAACACGTCTACAGCCACAACTTCATTCTGTAGAATGTGAGATCATTGTCCAGCTACTTAATCACAAACTTTGGAAGACTATATTTCATTATCCTGAACATATTATGTTAATTTCTAACTCAATATTTTGATTTTTTTTTTTCAGGACTGCAGAAGATCTTCATCTCTTAATAGCTTCAGTCTCTTTAAGGTGGTAAAACCTGTAAAAACCTGCTCTTTTCTGATTGGCCAGCATCCAGAAGCAGAAAGTTTGTATTAGAACAGAGGTCTATCTATGATAAAGTAGCAAACTGTTTCAGAGCAAACTGAAACTTTGTTTTAACCCATATTTATCACTTTAACACATGATTACCTCAACATTACTTACTGTATGTGTCAGAAAATAAGGAATAAACCGTCGTTAAATTAGGGCAACAAATCCATTAATTTGTTTTGCAAAGAAAAATATTAAATGTCACTTGTTGTGACCTGCTTCAGTGGATGCAGTTTCATTTTTTTTGGTCAGGCAGAAACAAAGTTTAGCCTTAAAATTGTCTGTAGCTTTTCATGCTGATCAATTAAACGGATGTGTCTTCACAAAACGACCCGAAGAGCTTAAGAAGTTCCTTAAAAACACTCAACATAGAATTCAATGTTATACAACAAGAAGAAAATGCGCTCCTATCATTAAAGTTTCAAAATGCTCTGTTTTATGAAAACTATCTGAGACCGTAGATGAGCAAAAGATTTATTTAAAAAGCCAAAAAAAATAGTAAATAAGATAAATAACGTTTCCATTTAGCAAAAAACAGAAAAATCCTGACAGCAGTCGTTTATTTTCCTAGATTTTGGAGGTCTGCTGCGTTACACAGTGAAGGCATTCATCATTATGGCAAAATAAGTCTCCCTCAGGCTTACAGTCACGGTTTGAGCCTAAAATGTGACAAACTCAACATTCAATCATGGTTTCACTCCCTCCTGTAATTCTGTCACTCTCTGCTTTTTTTTTTTACGTTTTGACTGAAATGCAGCAAATAAAACAAATATAATATAATCATAAATTTTGAAATCATCTGTGATTTTGCTTGGCAGCCTTAAAAAGGCTCACTTGGCTTTTTGTGTCTCCCCGCACTCTCTCATATGGATTTATGTTGACTCAACTAGTCAGACCCTCCAGGATTTTGCGATGTTGTGATCGCAACTATTAACGCAAAATCAAGCAAACCCCGCGAAGTCGCAACTTTTTGCAACTTTGCCCAAAACACCACAACTTTCCCGCAACTTTAACCCAATATTTAATGTTTCAAAAGTGATTTGCCACCGTTTCTGCGTTCTAGTCTCTTCTTTGTGGGTTTGTGTAGTGTGGAATACAAAATAACCCCAAATAACTCACGAAGAAGAGATGTGACGTCACTTCCTGTTAACGTCAGAATGCCGGGAGCGTGCAGGAGCAGCGACTGAAGCCAAAATGTGCGCTAATGCTTCACATTTGCCCACAAAGATTTCAGCAAACCAGTTTCCTCCCCAGCTGCAGGAGAGTGNGGCTGTTTTGCACGTCCTGCAGTGTAATCATGGAACATAAACGCATCAACAAACACTTTGTGTCTGCAAAACATGTGAGGAGAGCTGCAGACCAGGGACAATCCAGAAATGGTCATGAATGTCAGTTTAGAAGCTTTAAAAGTTCTCAAATAAAGCACCTTTTGAGAATGTCAATGTTTGTTGGTAATTATCTTACAAAACTATTAAGTATTTTTGGTTTATATATTAAAAGTTATAGTTTTTGTCTTGATTTTGATAAAAAAAAAAAATTGCAACTTTTAGGAAAATGCCCCGCGAAATTAGGCAATCACAAAAAATGCTTGCGAAATCCTGGAGGGATTGACTAGTGATAAATTATTAAACCTGAGCTGATAAAATCTGCCTGTAAAGTTAGAACTACTAGTTTTATGCAGCTCAGGATTGTAGTTAATGAGCACCGGCAGCAACCCAAAACGTTCAACAACCTTTTATGACCCAGTTGTGGATTCTTTTTTAGGGAAGCATGTCTCAAACTGAGGACATGTTTATGTTTGGAATAACTTCCTCTGTTGACTCTGCTGCAGGATACAGCTCCGCTCTCCCACTCAGAAAATCTGCTCGGCTGAAGTCGCATTAGCTACTAAAATAAAAAACAAATTTAGACACTTTATCCTCTCCTTTCTCATTTTTTCCCAACCTCTGAATTTTATTCCGAGATTTTTTTATTGCATTTTTTTCTCGGTGTTGCTCTTCCTTAAAATGTACTTCTGTAGATTAGAAAGATTCCGCTACTTTTGTAAATCGAAAAGATATTCGAGAGTTTTCACAACCTAATATCTTACAAAATCATCCCCACTCCTGTACACCCCAGTGTTGCCTACCACTGCGATAACAAAATGGCGATGAGACATGACCGGACTCCACAGCGTTTGTGCCTCAGGAAGGACGGATGAGTGAAATTCTTTTTCATTCACGTGCAGCGAAGAAATTCCGTAGCTGACTGTGGAACCTTCTGCTGCAGATAGTGCAAAGGTGACGATGTAAATTGGTTCACATTCAGCATCTCATCCCTCAGTGACTCCTTTCTACAGATAGGATCCCTGACACCAGTCTGACAAAATGCATTTAGAGGAACGCCAAGCTCAGCTCAGTGATAGCTGCAAAGAGGATAAATATTTAATGTTTTTCCATGACTGCGCACTCCGAACATGTCTTTTTTTGGAAAATAGAATAAGCGAGGACAGAGAGAGAGGAGTAAAATTGAGTTTGAGGTGAGGTAAAGACAAGAAAGAAAGCAAAAGTAAATGGCAGATTAAAATGAAAGGACTCCCATTCTTTGCATGAATGCATATTGCCTGCCAGAGTTTTACACTACGATGATTTTAGATTGTTTTGGACGAACTTTTAAAACAAGGTTATGTTTTATCTCAGGCTGTGAAATATCAGGCTCAGAGTTTGTGTCGTGAATGAGTCTCACATCAACTTTTATTTCAGTATCTGTAAAACGAACTGAGTTACAGACATTTTAGCATCAGCTAATGTTGATCAGCTTCGAAGACCATCTTGAATCGGATTGACTCCAATCAGTGGATGTATAATCAGATGTAGACTCATTGATTAGTCTCTACAGGTTTCATTAAAATCTTTGAAATGCTTCGGTAACAGCTGTGAACGTCTGACATTTTGTATTTCAAGGTTTACAACATCATTTTCTAATTTATTAATTCAGGAAAACGGCCGTCTCAGACACCATGACCTCCATCTTTGCTAAGGGTCGGCTAGTTAGACTCAAACTGTGTGTTTAGCTATAAGTAGAACAGTTATATTAACGGAGGCTTTTACTTTTATTTATTTATTTTTGTTTTTTTAAAAAAAAAAAAAAAACCTCAATAACCTTTTTGTCACAAAGGCTGCAAAGAAACCACAGCCAAGAAATCGAAACACCAAATAGTTTAAAGCGGCAGTATTCATAATATCTGCGTCGGCTAATATTGACTAAACTGGGGTAAATCTGACCAGAAACAGCAGATTTTAAAGAACCCAAGAGTCACATTTGTAACTCCATATCATTTACTTGTTGAAAATTTGTGCAAATTCACTCAGATGTAAGATTGATCCAAAATAGACCCACTTGAGAACATATCCATCTGCTGCTTGTCTCTTTTTCTTTTTTAACAGTCCCATTGGGAGTTCATTAGAGTATAAAAGAGAATACTTACTGATCTAATTATCCACACCAAGTGTTTATCCCCAAGAGTCTGATGACAGAGGTACTTATCAGTTGTGTTTTAGTTTTTGAACATGTTATTTTACATTGGGCTAGTTGCCCACAGAGGGTTTTAAGTGTCTGCCCTGCAGCAGTCATTTATAAAAGAATAAAACGGGATAAAAAGGTGGATTTGTTTGGATTAGAAGCTTTCTGAAATGTGTCGACTTGCAGGAGATTGTAAACTCAGTGGTACGAAGCCGCATGTTTTATGTATGGGAAGTTGATCTCCTTTACATTATCTGCAACCTATTTTATTATCGGCCTTTCAGTGATGGTGGACATTAATGTTTTCACCCGGGTTTGTGTTTGGTGTGTTTGTGTGGCTGTCTGTTACCAAAATATCTCATTTTCAAGATGGCCCCCATAGCCAACGGACTTTAAAAAACACAAAATTGTCTATAATTCAGTTATTTTTACAGATATTCTCAACACAGACTCCAAGTGTTGCTCAAAATTTGTGCTTAAAACTTTAGCATCAACTGTTGGAGTCGACTTTCTTTGCCTGTTAGCAAAATCTCTCATGAATCACCAGACAGAAGGGTGAAACTTTCATTTAAATCATGAAGTTATTTTGATTAAGTTGCAATAAAGTTTCAATGAAGGTCTTATAATTATCTGTAAGTCGTGGCATTTTAAAAGGAGGGTTTTAATAGTTTTCTCAGGCCAAGGTTCTTTTCAGACAAACACCCATTTTCTGATTTATTTCCAATTTCCTCTAAGAGTCTGTAGAATTTCAAATTACAGCATTCACCTCTCTGTCTGGCTTCACTCTCCACATGGTCTAATGCGAAGAAGTAACACAGAGAAAAACGTTTTCTTAACATATCATCACATGAGCACATTGAGCAGCTGTCCTCGTTCTTTTTTTTTCTTGTGTTGTAATCTCAGTCTCAGTTTCAGAAGCGTTAAGGCTCCATTTTAAAGTGACCTTCTCTGCAGCAATGATAACATCGTGAAGCCAAGGAGTCCAGAGCGTTCGAGCCGAGTCGAGGGTCAGCGGCTGCAGCCCGAGTGAAGATAAATGCCCGTCTGATTTGCATATTAACAGATCTATGCATGTTAAATAAAGGATTAGAGTCACATATAAGACATTTTAATGCATAAAGGGATTTTTTTTATTTAAAAAACATTATGTATGAATTCTTTTGGGAAAGAAGGCAACAGCTGTTGTACAAATCATGATTTAGTGGCAACTAATCAGAAAGTTTTAGAGTTTGCTTGACTGCAGACGTTGTTAGTCTGTATTTTTACTCTTGCTGTGAATCATCCACTTTCTGCAGGTTGCAGAAAAAAATATATATCATTTTTTGTTTTTGCCTGCCAGCTCAAACTGACCTCATTTCCCCCCAAATAATAACGAGGAGCTGGACACATCAGTTATTCTGACAGGTCCGGGTGCTATAGCAGCATGCACTGAAGCACCTTAATTACAATCCTGTCCAAACTATTTGTCCTGTATCTCATCCCGCAGGTTTGAAACCCATCCATTCATCCATCCATTTTCTTTACCTGCTTCTCCTTTCCGGGTCACGGGGAGCTGGTGTCTATCTCCAGCCATCACTGTGCGAGAGACGAGGGGACACCCCGGACAGGTCGCAAGTCAGTTTTGAAGGCAAACATGCAAATTATACTCCAAACCGTGTGTCTCGATTTGGAAAAAAAACTGTGCGAAGAAAAATGAATGAAGATCGATAGGATTTTGACAAAACACATGAAAAAAATAACCCTCTTTGGAGCTGTTTTTACACAGTCACCGTTTAAGTTGTAGGATTTTTCCACAAAATGTTCAACAGACAGTTAACGGTGTCAAACCCTTGTTAATTTTGAGCGGTCTAAAAATCTAACTCTTTCTGCAAGCAAACTTTTCTTACTCCCACAATTCATCTTGGTACACAGATACAAATTATTCAGCAAAACTTTTTTTGTATTCTTTCACCTGGCGTGTCTCTTACTGCCGTAGGACTTAAAATTTCCTCTCAAATCCCCTCAGAATACAGAGAGTGCACACCCAAACTTCCACAGACTTCAGCTTTATTTTAGCTCAAAATACTCTCTTCAAACTGGAAGCAGAGACTCTTTTTAACTTAACGTATCTTTAACAAAAAAATACTGCAAATCATCAGAGTTTTTTGCCACTCGCACCTCAAGGATTTTTATAATCTGACTTATTTTCACAGCATCTGTTGCTTGAGGCTTTTCTTACAGTTTTGTTTTTGAGTCTGTTTCTCATCAACTTGGCAGTCAGGGAGTGACAGACACAGATGTGAGGTTACCATGGTGAGTTTCGATCTTGGTTCTCTTTACACTCCTTACACCGTTCATTTGACAAAATGTAAATATTTTCTTAGACACACTTTTTTTTTCTGCTCTGTTCTGCTTTGCTCTGTTACGTCAGTTATTTAATTAAAAAAATATATATAAAAATTCATGAAAGTGATCAAATATATTTTATCCAGGTCCTGCAGAGATGTGCACGCTTCAATAAATGGTAAATGGACTGTACTTAAATAGCGCCTCTCCAGCCAACCAGGCCACTCAAAGCGCTTTACAACCCGGTCTGTGCCCTCATTCACCCAAACACACACATTCATACACCACTTTACTGCATCTCTGCAAAGCTAATCTGAATAAATCCTTCTATAGAGTCTAACGAGTGCTTTAAATCACATTCATACACCAATGGGGCACAGCGGAAGCAATTAGGAGTTCAGTGTCTTACCCAGGGACACTTCAACATGTGGCACACTGGTGGAGTTTCACCTCCAACTCTCTCGTTGGAGGCCGACCGCTGAGTCAAAGCCTCTCGATGATTTTCAGAGACAATAATTAACATTTTTCTCTTACCTGACTTCGGACCGTGTCTGAGGCTATTATTGTAGGCGATACATAAAATGGACAAGATAAAGAGAAGGATGACAGAAATCAAACCTCTGGCATCGAAGAACTCCTCATCGGAGCTTTCGACGGATTCCTGCGCGATGTTCTGCAGACACCAATGAGTGGCGCTGTGTTTTCGTGCTGGGCCTGCGGATGAAGAGAAAAGACAGAAGATCTGCTTTTAGACGAGAAATGACAGGCAGGGTCACGGCATTAATCACAGAACTCACACGACAGTCAGATCATGCATTTTTATATATATTTTTTTTTTTTTTCCTTTTCTCTGTGCGTCCTGTTGACAGCTGTAAAGATCTGCAGGGAAAAGCGAGCTCAAACCCTCAGGTGAGGACAGATGGTTTCTGAAAGAATTTCCTCAGGAAAACAGTCTGAGTTTAAATGGTGTTATAGTTCACAGGCGTCCTAACAGGGAGTCCAGACAGTGATTTAGCACTCGTATAAAACTATTACCAGCAAACAATTTCTTCAAAACCTCTGAGGAAATAGTTGGTTATGACACGCTCAGGGTAAACTAGCACAACAAAAGAAATTCTCACCGGCTCCGCAAAGTCGTGCTGTTGTATATAAAACTGATAAATTACAACAAGCAAACTGATTTTAAAAATTACCAACATGAAGCACATAATTATTGAAACGTTCAACTGTTTATCTGGTAAGGTTGTTGGGTTGATGTTGTTTTTTTTATAACTGATCTGCTAAGTTTCTAGTTTCTTGTATTCAGGGCATTTTCAGACAGTTGTTATTGTATCATTTGTGCTCTTAGGCTACATTCACACTGCAGGTAAAAGTGGCCCATATCCAGTGTTTTTTCTGACAGCCTGAACATTTAATATCACTTTTTTTTTCAAATCAGACCCAGGTCCGTTTCATATGCGGTAATAAATTAGATACAAGTTCAATGTTTTTCAAAGTAACCGCAGTCTGACCAATGTTTATATCATTAAAGTAGGGGTTTGCAGATTAATACAAATACTGATATTATTGATACCAACACCGAGCAGTTTAAAGCTTCGCACTCTTCATGTTTGAATTGATAAAGCTCCATGGATGGGAAGCAAAGCGTCTCCAACTCCAGAATAAGAGTCCAACGGATTTGTTTTTTTTGTTTTTTAACATCCTAGATGACTGGGAAGCTACACCAACGTTGGTGCCAGATCGTATCGATACTAGCATGATGGGATGGATACATGAGTTTGTGTCTCTCCTCTACTTCCAGTACGTCGCTTCTATTTCAGAACTGCAGCTCTGAGCCAGAATAGACAGGAAGCAGAAACATCGAATGTAAACACTGGAGGAAGCAAGCATTGCATATAATAATTTTGCCAGCCCTAGACTGTTCACACTGGGGTCAAAAACTCAGAACTGAGTATTTCTTCTTGTGTTGTCTGTCATTGTTTCCCTCAGCTCCCCGCGGCTGTTTCCCATCAGATCATCATCTCATCTGTTGCTCATCCTTTAGTCATTCCCCACAGTTCAAATACCTTTCTGTTCCTTTGATTCTCTGTCAGAGGCTAAACGATGGGCTCTTTCACAAGACAGTTCTGCAATATGACCGCAAAGATGAGTCCTTCTTTAAGTGGCATCTGGTCAGTCGTGAAACATGAATCGATCCGACCACATGATTTCAACAATGGCGTCGACATCGTGAAACACAAGGTGTAAGTCAGCGGGGTTGACGCAGAGCGTTACGGCACTGTCAGTACTTCACTTGACGGCCGGCTGACTTCAACCCCCCAGGACCCCAGAAAGGACCTCCTCTGGTCCTTTCAGAAATCAGACCCGGCCTGAAGTGTTTCATGATTCAGGCTTTTTGTTTCATATTACTGGTGGCTCCTTGTGTAGCCAGTCTGTTAGTTATGTATTATTTGAATTGCCTGAAACTCTGCCTTTTTCACAACTAAACTTTAGCCGCCTCAACATCTGCATTTTGGGTTTACACCACTCGCTTATCATGTGAAAACTTGAATATTGTTTCAGTAGGTAAGAAACTATTTCAAATCAAATCAGATACACGTTATCGTCTCTGTGGAGACATTTCTTTGCCACAAAGTGCTGCAGGGCAAGGATAAGACATTTCTGTAATACCTGAAAAGAATTATTAATACATCTGTAAATGAAATAACATTACAGTAGTCTTAAAAACTGAAAATAAAATTAAACAATTTCACCCTTGGCACTAGAATGTAAGAACAAGTTCATTCTTAATTAAAATGAGTAAAATAATTGGAGTAGGAAAAAATAAAAAGATACGAGGGATGGTTTTATATTTACAGGATCTGTAACATCTGCCTGAATCTTAACTGGTTTAACTCAGACAAAAAAAAAAACTCAAATCTGGCCCAAACTGCATCAGTCATCTGATTGTCTGACGCAGGAAGTAGCTTTTTGACTTTTAAATACACATGTGTAAAAAAGATAATTAACACGAGATGCTTAGGGTGGTTTGGGTTTAAATTATAAGTGTCTTTTGGTGTTTGGGGCTTCATTTTTACACATGGATCGGCTACAAGTGAGTCCAGACCTGAACCTCGACCGTTCAGTCATCTCCAACATCTCAGCAAAACTAATGCAACTGATCGAAAATAACTGAATGTTGTCATATTCCAAAAGCTTACAGGAATAATATCTCACTAAATGCATAACACGTTCAAATCTAATGGCCCGACTAAATATGCTGGGAAAGTGTTATTCTGCCATGTTGTCTCATTGGTCTCACTCTTTTCTCAACAATGCTGAACTCGAATGAAGCTCAAAAAAAAAACAAAAAAAACCCACATTTCCCTCTTTTCCCAGTACCAAATCTCCTATCTTCATTTTCCTGTCATCAGCAGCTCTATCGTGTATTTCAAGACATCACAGGTAAGACAAACACCGATCAGTCATAACATTATGACCACTGATAGGTGAAGGAAAAAAGCACTTCTCTTGTTACAACTGTACCCGACAGTGGATCTGATGTATTAGGCAGCGAGTCCTCTATTTGGTTTTATTGTGTTGGAAATAAAATAAAAGGAATTTAAGTGATTATGACAAGAGCTAAATTGTAATAGACTAGCTGGGTCATACTACGCCTGCTAATAAAATGGGATTTTCTGCGTCTGCAGTCGCCGAGTGAGTAAAATCAGTGAACTGTGCACCGAGTCACAGGAGGCCAGGGCTCATTGATTCAAGTCGGCCAATATGTTCCCCATCAGAGCACTAGTGCTTCTCAAATGACTAAATAAATACTTCTGATATTACCTTCTTCTTCTTATTGGCCTCTTAGATAAACAAGAACATCTGACAGAATTCATTTTAGGCGGGAGTTTCGGTCAAAACAGAAGCATGTGAAGTCATCAAAACACATTTT
Organism: Kryptolebias marmoratus; assembly: GCF_001649575.2. NCBI lineage: Eukaryota > Metazoa > Chordata > Actinopteri > Cyprinodontiformes > Rivulidae > Kryptolebias > Kryptolebias marmoratus. The sequence continues at coordinate 7,658,232 of NC_051431.1, read as the reverse complement.
TCTTTATGTGTTTGTGCGTGACGGGCGGAATAGCTGCAGACTAAAATACTGAACTGGGAAAAAAAGGCTAAAAAATAGAAAAATACAGAAAGGACTAAAGCACATCTGCCTGCTTAGAATTATTGGTAATATGACTGCATAAAAAATTGAACATATACAGAAAATAATGACAGAATCATTATACAATAAGAGGCCTAGCATTCCTTTTAAGCCAGTGTTTTAGACTAAGATGAGAAATGGCAGAGTTATTATAAGATTATCTGTGATCTCATGCAGCAACGCAGTATCTTGCACGATCTGCTAGCACTTGAAGTATGTGCCGTGAATGACTCTCAGCTACTACCACTCCAAAGTTTAGCTCAATATCTGTTATAGTTCTAGCCACGTTGTGCTGGCCAAGGTCGATTAGCTGTAATAATTAATTTCTAAAGTTTCATTTATATCCATCTAATGAGGTATTTTTGTTGCTTATAGACAGAGTGGATTCCAGGTTCAGTCTCAGCTACTACCACGACAGAATTTAGCTCAATATCTGTAAAACTGACTGAGTTATAGCCGTTTTGCGTTTGCTCAGATTGCTTTACTATGGCGGGCATCTTGAATCAAATTGACTCCAAAAGTTATTCAGCTGTAGATCTTCATCCGGTGATTACTTGTTTTCAGGTCTCATTGAAATCCGTTCAGTGACTCGCGAGACATTTTGCGATCGGTGCGAACAAACACACACAGACAAAAACATACTCGTCCGTCTTCAGAGATTTTGTTTAGCACTCCGGGTGTAATAAGATTCATCAAGTCAGGATAGATGATTTTGCTCCAGATGCCAGCCAGATCTGAGTTCTGGCCAGTCACAGAAGTCATTAGAGCTGATTTAAATTATTAAAATTGATGAGCTGCAATTAGCTGAGTCATCTCGTGTTGGGCCAGTAAAGTTGGTGTTTTTAGTTAAAATCCTTCTTTCCAGAGCAAAAATTACCAGCAAATTCTTCCTTCAGTCCCTGCTGCTTGCTCATCATTAAACCTTCACGTCAATTAGCAACAAGATTTGTTTTTTAGTGTCTGAGGATCCTCAACACGACACAGAACTTAATCTCTATAACTTCTCATAAATTATACATGCAAGATGAGAAAAAGTTCCCTTTTTGTCAAACACAAAAGTTTCTTTTCTTGTAAACCTTATGTCAACGCAGAAACATTATGCTATCCAGCTGTACTACGTGTGAACAAGACAGGTCAGGTTGCTTTTTGCTAAATTGTGCATTTTTTTATTGCAGTGAATGCAGAAAGTGCACTTATGTCAACACTTAGTCTGTGCTGAATTACTGGTCTGTTTCCAGGCACAGTTTCTAACTTCTTCATTACTTGTGTCTGTGTATTCAGCAATGTTTCATTTTAAGTTTGTTCCAAGATGCAAGAAAGAACAACAGATGCAATAAAAAGTCTCAGCAATGAACTCCGTAAACTGTGGCTTCCTGCTGCTAACGGCTGCTTCATTGTTCATTTAACAGAAATGTCTCACTTTCTGCTCAGAAGATTCTAAAACCAAAGACCTTGAATATGCTTTATAAACACTTTCATCCACACAGTTTGTTTGTTGACAGATATTTCTGTCATCATTCAGGATTTCTATTTCATTTAATATCATTTCCTGTTGTTGTATTTGACCACAATTGCCTTTTTAGTCATGCAGGGAGCGAGGGCTATTGAAACTAACAGCTGCACTGCAATCCTGCGAAGCAACCTTAGTTTATACAGCGGACTCGGTGCAGATTAATGACTCACTAGTCTTGCTTGTATGAAAAAGAAACTCAGCACCCTAAACATTAATAATGGACAAGCCCAGTAAGTTAAACAGAGGCTGAAACTCTCTTTGCAAACTTTGACTTTGCAGAAAGCTGTTTCATCAGGAAACGGCTCTCCGGGGACTCCAGGAGCCCTGAATCACTGCAGAGCTTTTCACCGCGTCTCCTGGGTTTGTACTGGACGAGGAGTAAGAAAGCTCAAGCATTGGCTCAGTTCTTTAAAGAGCATTCATTATGTATTCGCAGTCAGACCCACAACAGCAGCCAAAACAGCACTGTTACTGAATCTTACTGAGCTACCATCCCTCTGTACCAGGAGTGGGCAATCCTGGTCCACGAGGGCCATCATCCTGCAGGTTTTACTTGTTTCTCTGCTCCAACACACCTGATCTGAATCAATGGGTGATTAACAGGCTTCTGCAGAACATGAAGAGGTGATTTAACCACTGGATCAGGTGTGTTGGAGCAGAGAAACAAGGAAAACATGCAGGATAGTGGCCCTCGAGGACCAGGATTGTCCACCTCTGCTCTATACCATCCCTGAGTGCGTCTGTACCTCTGAAAATCAGCCCACCAGTCGCATCAAGCTAAAAATATACACATCAGAACAGTTCAGCAAGCAATTACAGCAGCAACTATCAGGATGACCGTTATTCCTACTTTTCTGTGTAAAAACAAATCATCTCCTCCAATTTAAAATGTGAATTACATGAAGCAGAACCAAACAGAGACCATAAACCCATCTGCTGTTCCAACGCTGGACTCAAATGCAGGTAAATACAGCAAGTCAAACGCACACTTTGTTCTGTTTCAAGTGTGTGAGGTTGGTCGTTTTATGTATTTTTCTCCCATCTGGTTGCGTTTATGTGTACGCTGCCACGTCAGCCTTCTTATTAAAGTGTGTCGGTCCATCTCCATGGATGGGTTCTCAGGAAACTACTAATGATTACAAAGATTGTCCCAAACTCTGTCATATTTAATAGTGTTGGACTAACATCTGCACAGACAGTAATTATACACATATTAAATGAAGGCAGCGATGGAGAGAAATCCTTTCCTTGTTTTATTTGACCAGTTCTGACTCCAGTAGGCCTAAAAACCTTTTATTTAACTTTCTACTTTCACAGCAACTTAGTCGTTACACAATGCGCCCGTGGAGTTTTTATATAAGTTTTAAGTAATTTAAGTAACTGACTTCAAACAGGCAGTTTTTTTTTATTTCCAGCCGGTCGATTTGCTCAGGCTGAAAACCACTGACTGGTTCATTAATGTCGAATATTTGTTTCTTAAGTAAAAGGAGTTTTCGACACTCGTTTGAAAATTTAAAGTCTGCGAAGGGATCTCAGCTGGACGGCAACATAATGAACGTCTGCTATGAGACGTTCAAAAAAATAAAAAAGGATTTAGCTGCTAGACCTTAAGTTCACAAAAAAAGTAAACTCTGCATCCACATTTTAAATGAAAAGGATGAAGAAATACCAAACCAGCGGTTGAAAGAAAACCTGTAATACAGATTATTTTTAACCCTGATGGTGTTCAGTTCGCTTGCCTGTTTGAACAAGAAATATTCATTTTTATTAGAATAGGAAAAAAGCTGCTAATATTAGCAAACACAGAATCCAAGGCGAGAAAGAAAAAAAAACTTAATTGTTCTAGGTTTAAAAAAGCTTCTTTGAAAAATATTTGGCCATGAAAACAAATATTTTTAGACACAAAAGTGCTAGTTTAAAACTTAATCTGTGACCTTCCAAAATAAATGAGAGAATGATGGTGAAAAGGCTGCAGTCCTTGGAAAAAAAACAATTTGATTCTTTTTTAGATATTAAGTTAGGCGCAGCTGCAACACATCGGAAATAAAGACAAACAAACGCTGTTTACGCAATGGCTGTATTTAAGAAATACACGTAGCCATGGCAACATAAATGCATGTTACCTTTAGAGTAAACCATGATGTCAGAACTGAGGAGCTATAATAGATAATTCATATCTAAATGTATCTGAGAGATGTACATGACATTCACGCACTTTTAATTACCTTCAGAAAGGCCACCTGCACAGTGAGACGGCTGTCGTTTTAAATTCCGTATTTAATTCTGCGTTGGGCATAAAGGCACTTCTGCAATCAGAGACTTGGGCTGATCTATTATTTATGAGGCAAACGTACAATAAATGCCATGTACATCACACAAATGGGTTCAGCGAGGCAAAGAAAACGACACGCAGCTGCGACAAAAACCCCCGCACTTTACCCTCCCGGGAGAAAGAACCTCGGATGTTTTCAGCCTTCGAATCTCAAACTTCCTAATTCACATTAGCTACAAACAACAGATCTCCATATATTCCACAATCTGATGCTGGGAAGTAACAGTTACTCAGTGTGTTTTAAGGCAATCGTTCTGATCTTTTAAGGTGGGGTTTTGTGGAGAGATTATGCGCCCTTTCAGGGGAAAACAAATGATGTAAAACTGCTGGTGTCAACAAAGAAATAATAGCATAATAATAGTTTCATGACTTAAAGTTTCTGCACCTAAAGGAAGGAACAGGAAAAACAATTATTTTCATTTTTGTTTGCTTCTCTAAACCGAGAAAGGCAATACAAGCGGAGATGTGTGGCTTCGATCCAGCTGAAGAGAGGATCTGACTGCTAAAAAGTGGCAGCCTTTTTTTTCATCTTGTTGTATATGTATATATGTTACCACTTCATCAAAAAAAGAGATATGGAAGTCATTTATTCTTTCGCTAAAGTAGGATTTTACCTGTTGGAGACTTTTTAAGCCATACCAATCATTATTCCCTAAGGTTTCCTGTTATTTCCACTCCTGATTGATATCTAAATTAGCAAAATAAATCTAATTAATAAAAAAAAGAACATGGCGACTGGGATTCAGACACCACTTCAATCCATCCCAAGTTGTTTTTTTTATAATGCTGGTGATCATTGATCAGAAGTGACATCAAATAAATGCTTGTCTGACCGAGCTTGTCATAATATTTAAGCATCAAAGAAATGCTATTGTCTTATTTAACACCATTTTTTAGCAGACACCTCAGAAGTTCCATTTGCTGCCAGTCAAAGTGGAGGGGTTGTTTACCCCCAAAGCGGTAAGGAAAATCGTGCGGAGGCTAAGCACCTGCACGTGTTGGTCCACTCTATGCCTACATGTTACAAATAGCTCTTTGAATGGCCTTGTAAAGGACATGTTTTGGTGCTTTTGCAGATACAAGATGTCCATTCTAATAATTAGTAGGAGCACGCACAGCAGGAGCCGAGATGAAGCCTCGAAACTCTTCTTCTCTTGTCCTTAGCTTCGGGCTCCTCTCACAGAGATTCGCCCCCGGCCACCGCCGACCATCTGCAGGTTAAAGCGGGTTTGACTAAAGGAAGCGCGAACGGATGGATGTCGCTCTACTTCTAGTCCTCGAGTGCCTGCCGACTCCAGCAGGCTTCACTACCAGTGATTACCGGAGGTATGTCATCTGTAAACACAGACCCCAGAGCAGAGCTGGCAGGCTAAGCACATCTGGCGCACGATCACTATATTTTCTACTCGACTGTGTAAGTATTTGACATGCCGAGGAGATATATGGACGCGCACACGCGTTGCTGTGTGTCACGGTGCTGAGAGCTCCCGTGGGCACAGAATGAATATATCGCACGAGGAGGTGCTGACTGGGTGCACAGCGACGCGGCAACAGAAACAGGCTACTTTAGAAAATAAAAACACAGCTGCTGCCTGACGGAAAACGCTCAGCGGCTCTTCCTATTATGGAATTTGATTTGTTAAGTGCAGTGGATGCAATGTCAGTCACTTGCAAGTGTTCCTAAAGTGCAGCTTGTATTCATATTCATCGCATGTCTCACTAATGCAGATACCACTTGATACTGTTTGTGCACTGGCTGTTATCCAGTTTACTCCTGAAGCTGTGCACGCTGAACGTCTTATAAGGCTAAACAAGCGCTTAGGTGGCTGAAGCTTCACACCGGTGCGCCTATCACCAAGCTATGTGCTCCCCGCTGAGTAATGAAAATTATTCCTGTTGCTCCCTGCAGGGAATTCACTGCACACCGTGTCCCAACAGATTCACAGAGCGAATGCTTGATCGATCTGCAGTTCACGGCGAAAATCTGAACATCACTCTGGCGTCCGGGGAACCACAAAGATTGCTGGGTAGTGGCAGGTCTTTTTTTTTTTTTTTTTCCCAAGACAGGATGTCCGTCATCTTCACATCACCAGCAGGTTGGCAGGTTGATTCAGGCCGCAGCAGAGTTTCTGTCATTTTTACGTGCGTACAGAATCTCATCCCATATGAGAGTGAGGCTTGTGTTGCTTCACGGCGTCCTGGAAAGTACTGACAGCGTAGCTGCACTGCAAGTCCAAGTGGTGCTTAATAATTAAAAAGGGAACCACTTACAAAATGAACATCCTGTAATTGTTGCAGTTAAAAAACAAACTAAAAGGAATTATGGCATTAATCAGTGAGTCGCACCTAAAATACAGTTCAATTAAAAGGCCCAGCATTCACTGGTGCCAGAGTTTTAAACCCAAGATCATCTTATACTGACGACAGATTATAGCCCTGTTGGTTAAACCTTGAAATCTCTTGAGTGTGTGTTGGGAATGACTCTCAGCTACTACCACATCAAACCTTAGCTCAGTATTTGTTAAATTGACTGAGTTACAGCCAGTTTCGTGCTGACTAAGGTCGCAGACATCTTGAATTGGATGGACTCCAAAAGGTAATCCCTTGTAGAGGCACATCCTGTGATCACTTTCTTAAAAGTTTCATTAAAATCCATCCTGTAATTTATGAAATATTTTGCTAACAGACAGACAAAGTCGACTCCAATCGTCAGCTGGAAATCAGTTAGCGCTCAGAGTGCGTGTTGGGTCATGACTCTCAGCTACAGCCGCACCAAGTTTGAGCTCAACGCCTGCCAAATCAGTCGTAGCCATTTTTGTGTTCGCCAGACAATAACTGGTTGTAAATGTGCATCATATTATTTCTTTCACCTTTCACCAGCAGGCAATAAATGATAAAAACAAAACAAAAAAAAAAACTAAACTGTGCTCTGTTTATGTGGGCTTAGAAGACGAGCAGACTCGGGGCAGAGCGGTACATTTGTGTTTGTTCTAACAGGAGCTTTTAAATCTCCCATTAAATATTAAATCAAACCATTCTCCAGCCGTGTCCATTTGAAAAGGCCTAAAAAGCCCTCCAGACCTGAGAGTGTGACTCTTGGGAGAGGAATTCCAGCACACTGAGTGCACCTCCTGCACAGGCTTTATATTGCAAAAACATTTCAAAACCATTTTTATTGCAGGACGTCAGAATGTTTAATTCATCTGTTGGGTGTTTGCGCTGAAAGAGCTCGGACCCACTGAGAAATACATCAATGCATTTATTGAAAACTGGCTGAAATCCCTGATAACCGACGCATGAGTCAAGTGTTTTGTTTATCTGCTTCGCTGCAGTTTAGAAACGCACGGCTTTGTTAATTCAAAAGAACGTTTTGTCCTGGGAGACTTCATTTACAGGTATTAGAACGTATCACAGAAATGTTAATCGAGGATTAACAACGTCTTGTGTGAGTGGTACACCAATGTCCTGCTTACGAACTAGATTTCAGGATATCGCTCACGATACGTTTAATATTCCGTCTCTGTGTTCAAACAAAAGCCCAAACCAAAAGCAGCCGTGCAACAGTTGCTCTGATCAAATTGCTTTTGTCTGCAAAATCAAAGCAGGCAAAACCAAAACAGCTCATCTTTTGAAAGTGAATGAAGAACTTATGGGAAGTAATAAGAGGGAGAGCAGCTCGGCTCTTCAATGATTTGTGTTCAAAGGAAACCTGTGTCCGAATCTCTAAAAAGCTTTACTTCAGAGTAGAAACACGGCAGCACGGGACTCCTTGTGATTCATCTCATCCCTCTTTCATCTCCTTCTTTCCATTATCCACTTGCAGCGGCGTTTACATAGAAGCCCGACTGAAACGGTGTGCTGACAGCATTTATCACCGAAGCAGCTTCGTTCCAGTCAAACCAATGCACACACACCAACACACACTTATTACTGCCATACAGATATGACGATCTAGCCCGGTCAAACTATCATATTTCTGGCAAAGATCTTTTTTTTTTCCAATACACTGTCTGAAAACCTTTGTAACCCTATTACAGTCAAATTACTCAGCTAAAAATATGGGAGCAAACCCAGTTAACGACAAGTGCAGCACTTTGTGGGTTTTTGAAGCAACTTGGACTTAGGCTAAGAAAAAGAACCAGTACTGGGTTTAAACTAATCTGACGGCGTTTCGGGGCACGCACAGATCGCAGGGATTGATAGGTCCGTGGGCCACAGGCTCAAAGTTTGAGAAACAGTACACACAAAGTACTTCTCAAGTACAGGTCGCATGCCTGTTTTGTGCCTGTTTTGTGAAAATTGTGCTGTTAGCTCGTGGAAAACGTACGCATGACGCACGTGGAGTGTGTGTGACTTGCAATTAACCAGTCTTGTGTGCCAAGAGTACAGACTGCACTCGTGAGGCATCTGCATGTACGATACCAATTCCCCTCATGGCTGTCTCTCCAGCTCTTGGAGTGTGATATCGACCCAAGTGTTTCCACCGTTCAGTCCACTGGCTACCCACCAACGCCTCTGCCGCCTCGTGTTCTGACATCTTTTTTTAACAAAGCCAAAATCGCTTTGTATCCTCTCTCAGCTTCTGTCAACTGCCTGTAGAGGTCCTTAGTCGTTGTGGCGACATCTGTCTTCTTCCCTTTTATAATGTTACATGGTACAGATAAGTTCCTTCCCAATGTACAGTACGTACTGAGAGTCTTGTCCCTTGAGTTGTAAATGGTAAAATGGTAAATGGCTTGCACTTGTATAGCATTTTATCTAGTCCAAGGACCCCAAAGCGCTTCACACTACAAGCATTCCCCCATTCATCCACTAATGGTGGTAAGCTACACTGTAGCCACGGCTGCCCTGGGGCGGGCTGAAAGAAGTGAGGCTGCGATCAGACCAGCGCCACCGAGCCCTCTGACCACCACCAGTAGGCAAGGCGGGTGAAGTGTCTTTCCCAAGGACACAACGGCTGAGACAGACAGAGCGGGGACTTGAACTGGCATTCTGGTTACAGGATGAACCCCTACTTCCTGAACCACTGCCGCCCTTCTGTGCCCTTGCGTTGAGTGCTCACCACACATAGGGGATAGAAAATGAAATATACTTTAGACATGTGGGCCACACAAATAGCAAGCGTGAAGTTCTTGTGTAGTACTTCTGAGGCTCATGAATCGTACAATGACCAAGCAAAACCCTTTGGTTCAGGCATACACAAGAAGTACAGGTTTCATACGTAGTCCATGCATTCTTGATTTTATTTTGGGGTTTTTTTCTGTGCAAGACCTGTAGAATTTGCCAGTTCAGGACCAAAAGTCTCCACGACCAGTCTGCGACGTTCTAAAGTACTAAACACACACACACACGGTTTTGCCAAAATTTACCCTGAAGACTGCTCACAGTAGCATTAAAGGCAGGTTGTGAGTGGGCCAATAGATGTTTAATGTTGTAGCAACAAGATCCTCTAAATACAAGCTGTTTCTGTAAAGAACACTAAAAATGAGACGTATGTGTGGAAATATAGGTAAACAAATAGTTGATTATAAAAGTAACACAAGTAATGTAAGTAACAGTTTTGCTGTTCGAGTTGTTGTGCTGGGAATGTCTACATGAAGGGCAATTTGTTTAGTGTAATATACAGGAATCTGATGATGTACCTCCTTGTTGGACCAGATTTAACATTTGACAAGATGTAAAACCAGTTAAGCTGAAGACAGAAATGAAGAAAAGCATCCGTGGGTATTAAAAGAGCTCTTCTATGGTATTTATGCTCAAAAACCTATTCAGAAAGGAAGCTCAGCTGAGATCATTGCTCAAGAAAACCTTCCGAGCCGCATCTTTCACATTTCAATTGACTCTTTTGCCAAAAAGAGGCTCTCTGTCTGATTTAGCTTTAACGGTTTTTATCCGGCACTAAAACGGTGTTCGGCTATTCGAGCTCAGCTGTGTTCAGGAGGAAAGCAGAGGCTGCACAGAGGAGGCATTTCTCTTTTCTCATTTTTGTTTTAAGAAGGTCAAATTACAGTATTGTCCAAAAAATATTAAACCACTCCTAACTACTTTGTACAAGTAGTTTGCTTTCAGAGACTTTTTGGGGTTTTTTTAAGTGGCCTTGATCAATGCTTCTTTTGACTTTCTAGAGGTCTTTGGACTCTGCATTTTCACTCATTACCTCATGTCTTAAATAGCAAAAAAGATCCAGCAAAGACCTGAGAGATGCTGATCATCTATTGTATGTCTTCAGCTAATACTAATAGGTCTCTAGGAATCATCTTGTTGGTGCTAAAATACTGTTTTATATCTGTCAAACTGTGTTATTTTTGGTATTTTTTTTATATATCCAACCAAGAATTTTGAACAAATAGTGTCTCTGAAACAGCCTGCTGGTACCAAAGTGTTCAAAGACCCCATTTAAAACTGGTTCCTTGTTTATTTGTATGCAATGTGTCGACAAAACGCTGGTTCACCCCTTCAGTTTAGGAGCCTGAATGATTCATAGGTTAGAGTTACGTGGCTCAACAAACAGAAAAAAAACATTTCCCAGGAACTGATCAGGAACTGGACTGAAAAATCAGCTAAAATTTAACAAAAAGACGTTCAGACAGCCTGGAGTACTATTGATTAAAGCTAAACTTTGGAAGTAAAACACACAGACTTGAGAAATAACTTCACACTTTTGTATAGTTTTGCTCGACTTTTAGCATTTAGACAAAGTGTAGACAGCATGAGTCAGGAGTTCTGCAGAGCTGAAGTGGAATAGTGCATCAAATCAACATCCAGCTGTGCTTGTGGAAATGATTCTTTGTAGATATGTTCAGCCTGTTTTTTGGTCAAAACCTAAATTAAGTTAACAGAATGAGGGAGCAAAAACAGGTCATGATTCTGCATATCTCAAACAATAATTAGAGAAAATCTTTCCTGACACAGAATATATTTGCCTAAACTAACCACATCATTTCTTGATCTCTGATATTTTCCGTTTAACGTCCATGCCCACCAGGTACATCTTTAAAGGGATAGTCTTGTCGTTTTTTAAATGATATTCTGTCGAATCGTTTTCACTAGTTAGTACTTTATCAGCTGTCATTCATAGAGCACATTGTGACATCGTAGATCTGTATCCTGGGAAAGAAGTAAGAAGTGGCTCAGGTGCAGCTGCTGAAAAATAATAATAATAATTGAACTCATTCGTCTTTTTTTTCTTCTTTCTGTCATGCAGTATGCCTCGACAAGTGCGTCAGAAATCATCCTAAGAGGATGACGTCTGACCTTGGCTGGCCCAGCTGCCTCCAACGGCACACGGATCGAGCGAGAAATGTTTCCCACCGTGTTTGACCTCAGGCTGTGTGTGACAGACTACCTGGGCTTGTAATTTTATTCATTGATTTATGGATTCTTATTTTAAAGCTCATGTTTTTACATTTGGGGTGGGTTTTTTTCTCCATCTGGAAGCATTTGAAGAAGAGATTTGACAAGCAAAAGATGGATGAGTTAATGCTGGGGTGTCCAATCCTGGTCCTCGAGGGCCACCATCCTGCAGGTTTTACCTGTTTCTCTGCTCCAACACACCTGATTCAGTGGTTAAATCACCTCTTCATGTTCTGCAGAAACCTGTTAATCACCCATTGATTTAAATCAGGTGTGCTGGAGCAGAGAAACAAGTAAAACCTGCAGGATGGTGGCCCTCGAGGACCAGGATTGGAGACCCCTGAGTTAATGCTTCGCAGTGTCCAGACATGAAAGTAAGAAAAAGTAGCAAGAGAGTCTAAAACCATGTTTGGTTCCAAGCTGTTAGGATGTTTATTTCTTATGCTAATTATCAGCTGTTCCCATTGTCTGTCTGGTACCAAAATATCTCATGAACCATTGGACGGATTATAAAACAAAAATGGCTGTAACTGAGTCAGTTTAACTGAAATAGAGCTGAGCTTTTATGTGGTAGTAGCTGAGAGTCTTTCCCAACACATATCTTATGATACGATAGTTTCAAAGTTTGACCAAAAAGGCTACAACATTTCTCAACACAAGACGATCTTAGCCTAAAGTTCTGGCATGACAGGTGATCTGCATTCCTTCAAGGAATCAACCCTTTTTGCACCATAATAATAGATATATTTATTAAATCGCCTTGTCTTTTTTGTCTATTTTTGTTAATAATTGTGTCAAAAAAAGCCCTATGTGTAAGTAATTTACACCCCTTTCTTTCAGGAGAAGTGGAACTTTCCAAATCTGTCAAGTATTTACCATTCTTATGTAACTAAACACCTAAAACTGCATGTTTTAAGAAGAAAAGGACAAAAACAGAATTGAACTTTCTTTTTATAATTCCTTGAAAAGTGCAAAGCTTTCAGGGGCAGTTTGAACGACTAAAATTGCACGAAGAAGCGAGGAGTTACAGTTAGTTTGTACATTTTATTATGGGGGATGGATTTACTTTAGTCCCCATCCCCATGTGATCGTTTAGGCATTTATTTCTATGACTCAACAAGCTGAGATCAAAGTTCATACAAAGTTCATACATTCTTCAAATTGGTCTTATGTGATTACTTTTCCAAGAGATAGTTTTTTATGCTTGTTCTGTCAATAAAGGGCAAAAGTGTGAGAACAAATCATCTTGAAGATTCTCCATCTAACCAACATTTAAAGGATTTAATCTGTGATTCACTAACTTCTAAAGTGTCTAAAGGGAGTGGAGGTTCAATAATATATTCTGAGAGGGTTCATCATGCTCCAGGCTTTAATTTCAGTTTAATTACCTAACAGGTGGCTTTTTCATACGAGCCTCATTTGCATAAATTACACAGGATCTATGCAGAAGAAAAAAAGAAAAAAAAAATCCTACCTGTATTTTAAGGTAGCACGAAACGAGTGATCAGTGCACAATAAAATTCTTCTTCTCCTAATTACTCTAAAATTTAGCTTCTATAAAGACTAAAGCGTGCTTTTAATTTTAAAAAGTAATCTTGAACAATAGTTTCCCCAATTTCTAATTTATCTTTTTTGCTCATTTTTAGAAAAAAGTCTGAGAGCCTGACCATTTTCAGAGGGTCAGTTTTTGAGCCATATAATACTGAACGATAAACCTGAGTGCTAAAACTCAAGCATTGTAAACTTCACAAAGAAAACTATTGGAAATTGTAACTTTTGACACTTTTATTACTAGCAGCCTGTCACCAAGACCACTTACTTTAGTCTGTTCTTGAACAAAATGCCAGACATGTCACAGCCTGACAGGCATTAAATAGTATTTTTCCACCAGCAAGGAGATTCCCCAAGAATTATCAACTGAAAACTTGACATATTCCAGCATAGTTTGCCTTTTGTTTTTTAAAAAATACTCAGAAAAATGGACAAATGGAGGACAAATTACAAATGGCCTCACACTATAGCATTGCAGAAATAATTCAAACGTAAATATTCACTGCTGCCTAGCGCACCAAAGTTTTAAACAAAGATGTCGGACATTCTGTTAGTCCTAACAGTACATGTTGGAGATGACTCGCAGCTACTGCCAAATTAAATTCTAGCTCAATCTGTCAGGATTTGAGTCATTTTAGTTATTTTCCTGCATTTGATTTTCATTCTTTACGATACGTTCTTGTATTTCAGTCTGGTTTCATGTCGGTTTCTGTCTCCTTCCTGGGTTCTGTGCGTTCTGGTCACTCTTGTGTTTGCGTGTTGTCAGTTTTCTCACGTGTTCCCTGCGCCACCACTTCTTCTTCTTCTTTTGTATTTTATTGGCGAATGGCAACCAACTTTAGGTGCATTTACCGCCACCTACTGGAGTGTGGTCATCAATGATTTCAGAGGAAAATTTAAGAAAACGCTTCTCAATGGTGTGCATGAATGTGCAAATTCACATCCACACACACTCATATACATATATGTATGCATATGCACATGCATACACACACATGCATCTATACTTTCAATACGATAAAATAACCCAGTGTTTTTTAAAAATCTAATTAATTGAATTCTAACAGAATTTGACTTATTTCCTAAAAGATTTACCATAGATAATCCTATTTTCTCTCTATTTAGAAAGGACTTTAAATGCTCTGCGCCACCACTCATCCGTAGTTTTCCAGCCAGCCTGCCACGCCCAATCACACCTGTCCCGAGTTGGTAAATCCCACACCTGTTTCCACTTCTTTGTTAGCCCAGCCTTTATATTCAGTTGTTTTAACCCGCTGGATGTTTGCTCAAGCTCCAGTCAGGTCCTGCTCCTCGTGTCCCACTATAAGTATTTTGTTTGCTGCCTTGTCAGCTTTTGTATTTTTTATATAAACCAGTTAGTATTGTTGAGATGAGTCTGCAGCCTTGGTTCCTTTCAAACGAACCTGACACAATCTGTACAAAACTGTCTGACTTATAGCCTTTTTTTGTGTGCTTCTTAAGCTTCATTAGCTGTACAACTGATGATAACTTTGAGAGTTTCTGTTAAATCTGTCCAGTGGTTCATGAGACATTTTGCTTACAGACAAACAAGCAAACAAACACGCCCACGCACAAGCGATTACATCATTGCTCGCCTCATGAAAGGTGGAAAATAAATCTTCTGACACAAGGACTGAGAAATGCCTCGAAACCTTCAGCTGAGTTATGGTTTTCAACGAGCGCTAGTTGGAGGTTCAGATCTTTGGTTTAAACCCTTCAGCACAAACTCAGGAGGTCCAGACGGAAATACAACAATAACTACAGATATAAATCAAACACGGTGGAGGCTGTGTCGAGTTTTGCAGCTTCATTTTTAGTCCGTGGTATTGAGGAACATAAAAGTGTACCACCAGATTTATTTTTTTATCCACCATTCAAATATCTTACTTTCATACACGTTACCACTGCAGTAGAAACCTAGGTTTTAAAAAGTAAAAATAGTAAAATGAGCCATAGAAAACTATCAGTCATGAATTTGCCTTCCCAGAACCTGGGCCTGAACATGACCGAAGCAGCGTGGGATCGTCTTGCTAAAGAACGGAACAAAAGGCAGCCGACACCTGAAGAGAAGTTTTCAAATGGGCTTCAAGCAGCTCGGAGATCGGCGCCTGAACACGCCTCACTGAAGCTACAGGACGGCTCGCCTCAGACACGCCATGCTGTGCTGAAGAACGGCCCAATGAAACAGTTCAACGTTAACGCTTGGCCAGAAGTTCACACGGCATGGAGGCTGTTTAAGTTTTGCTTCTCAAGCGTCATTGGTTCGGTAATTTGTTGATGGTCTCTAAGCGAACCACTGTGGTAAGGAGGAGGGCGACCCGGAGGTGAGCTGACCGACATCTCACTACCAGAACCGGGTCAAACGGCAAGAAGACATCGTTAAATCCAACCTCGAGTCGCCATAGTGGTCTGGTGAACTTCCATTTAGTGGAGTGAGTTTGCAGCTTTTTTTACTTGATGGTGTTTTTGGTATTTTCAGCATTTGTTTTGTTGGCTGTATGTTTTTGCTTCTGTCTATTTTCTGTGATCGCAGTGTATTTCTGATGCATTTGATTCTTTTTTTTGTGTGTGTGTTTCGGAGTTTGAATCATTCATGTGTTTGCAGCTCATTTGCACACGTTGGCCAACCGTGGAAATGAGGACCACCTGAAAACTGTAATTACCCTGTAATGAGAAAAGTACACAAATACTACAATTCCAGTCCAAAATTTATGCTGTTTTCCTCACATTCTCATTCTCTGTATCTTCACATTTTAAACAGCAATGCTCAAACTTGTAATCGATTCGTTATTCTATTATTATTTAGCACACCAAAAAATAGAAAAAAAGGATGCTGAACCTGTAAGCTGAACGGGCTTGAATGTGACAATCAAACCAAAGTTCTCATTCTGCTGAGAGTGGCTGCTTAACTGCACCGAGAGCACCATCCATCATCTACAACATGGTGGTCTATATGACTGCTATAAAGAGCTTACACCACTAACAGAGAAAATACATTCAATATGTGCACAAGGCAAGGTTTTACTTCTGATTAACAACCAAATAAAACAGAAGGAAATCCTGCTTCATGTGACGCTGGATGCAAGAGGGAGTTGCGGCAGTGCTTCAAAGACAATTTGCCAAAATTTGCCAAAAATGTGCCGAATGTGCATTAGTGCCCCATCCTGTACAGGTCTTATCTATTCCACAATTTGGGGCAAACCTGTAATGGGTCACAGTCATTATCACAAAAACATAAAAAATATAAAATTACAGCTATTTTGTTGTTTGGTTTGGTGCCTCAAAGAACCTTGTTCCATTCACAAAATAAAAGCATCTCATTAAATTATTAGGTAACTATCAAATTTGCCTTCGAAACCTATTTAAGAGCAAAACTATAAAAAAGATCCACTAATTATGAGTGTTAAAGGTGCAAAATGTAATTCTTGTGTGAAGGCTGACTCAACACTATTGTTGTCCTTTGTAAACTACTTTTTGTGCTATTTACCTGTTAATATATCAAAACATGTATTATTCAGTTCCTTCAAAAGCTTTGTTTTCTGAATTTTACTTCAACCTATTTTCTACATGTTTGTCTTTTTATGCTGCTTTTAACTTTAAGCTACTGTCTTAATTGATTTTAGATGCTGTTTTGCTATTTCTCACTTTTAGATGTGGATTTACTCATTTCAGCTTTTGACTAAGATTTTGCTCCTTTGAGATTTTACCTCCCGTTTTGCTCATTTTAGCTTTTACCTAAGGTTATGCTGATTTTAGCTCTGTTCTGGCTGTTTTACCTTTACATTCAGTTTCACCTTCTTCGGCAGAAACCATTCAGCATTTAGAGCCCATTTTTGCAGGGAATGTGAATTTCTCTAGTTAGTTTAATTGTGATCGTGCCTGAAGATGAGTTGAAGGATGGCACTTATAGTCCAGCAGGTTATGAAAATAATGAAGAAGCCCTCATTCAGTATTAAGCATGGCCCGGTCCAAATAATCCTCCTCATCAGAGACCAAATCAGCTTTTGATCAGATGCTTACGTCCTGAAGGAATTTCTTCTCGCTTCATCTCTAATTGAACTCACTCATCTCCAACGCAGATGGTCTGAAAGCTGCACTGCTGCCAATCTCTTCATCTTATAATTAAAGAATCCAAAGAACTGTAAACTAAGTGCACCCGAAAGAGCAGCTCGGTGTAATGATGAGAGGAAGAGCATCGGAGCCTCCGGGATGCTGCACGCCGCTCCTGAGCGGATACTGGAGAAGCCGCAGCGTCACAGCGCGACACCTTCACCGTCAACATGAACGTCTTGTCCTTCTGCGCGTGGAGCAAAGAGAGGAAACAATTGTTGTCTCTCCTCGTCATTTCAGCAGGCCTGAGTGAAAAATAAAACAGAGCTCGCTGGATGTGACGCTGCACAGAAATCTGCTCCCAACAAAAGAAAAGAACGGGGGTCTCTTGAGTCTGTTTGTAATTTCCAAAGTTACAGAAATGTCTGCTTTTCCGCTGGAAATAGCCGTTCAAAAGCCGGACCAGTAGCTTGGTTTAACCCCATTTCAGCCCACAGTTTAAATCAATCCCTTCAGTCAATCAAAGGCAAGCCAGACATTGATCGCGCCTCAAAAGTTTAGAGTTGGTCAGCTTCCTCGATGTAACCCATCAACGCAGTATTGAAGCAGATCAACACTTGAACCGACTGTTAATGGACTTCCAGGCCACAAACTGGTGATAATTATCTTTGTGGATTCTGTTCTGTGTCCTTGTCTGAACGGCAGTGACCAAATCCTGTACATGCAGATTAAGATTGACTGCAGGCAAAGATATTTTTTGCCCCACTTTTTAGGGCTCACTGTGGGAACTGAGAACATACTGCGGATATAAAGGTACTGTCGGGTTGCTTGTATTACTTTAAATATTACTCTAAATGAGGTCTATTAGGAGAAGCAGAAACACTCTGAGAACAGAAGACTGACATTAGGAGGTCGTCACATCCCATCTGGTTAAACTGCCTGCTTGCACATTGTTGCTGACTCACACATTTAAAGGAAACCTTCATCACCCCCCCCCCCCCNCCAGCTGCCAGGGCAAGAGGCTAATTTGGACGTTTTGGACACAATTCTGATTCAGTTACTTCTATGTTTCTGCAAAGCAACCATGTTTAATTATGTATATTTCAATAGGGAGCTGGTGTTTAGGCACAAGAAGACCACATTTCATGTTTTATAAATCAACTTAATATTTTTAATTTAAAGGAAGTTGCCATTGGAACTCTTTTAGTTGTCATTAGTGACTAATCTGATGTTTGCTGTATTGATTAGCATGTAATATGTTGTCTATAAAACCTCTGAAAATGTGACACATTGTAAATTATGTCTCCAAAGCCTGTTGCTTTGTGGGATGAACCTTTAAAAGCAAAAATACAAAATTTGGATTGATGGCCAAAAAACACAAAATGTCTGAAATTTTTACATTTGAAAAACTGGAAACCAGTGAATGTTTCGGCTTTGTGGCTTCAAAATGAATTTATACAATCAAAAGACTAATAATTGTTTTTTGTTTATCAATTCATCAAAAATCAACCAATATTTCCTTCTCAACCT
This sequence comes from Kryptolebias marmoratus, assembly GCF_001649575.2. Lineage (NCBI taxonomy): Eukaryota > Metazoa > Chordata > Actinopteri > Cyprinodontiformes > Rivulidae > Kryptolebias > Kryptolebias marmoratus. Next base: position 7,639,783 of record NC_051431.1, on the reverse strand, counting down.
TTGGCAGCTTTAATAATTTAAACTTGACTGGCTGACAGATCGGCTCTGGACCGTAGTTTAGGCAGAGGAGAGCGTCTCCTTTTAATCAGAAGATAATAAGTTCAGTTTCCAGCCTCAAAGTGTCCCGAGAAAAGCTACTAAAACACAAATTGCTGCAATTTGTGCGCGAATAAGAAACCCATTGTGCAGCAGTTCATAGAAACTGAAGTGCCGAGCGTTTACCAGGCAGGAAAAACGGCAGGTTTTAAACATACCGAGGATTTCAGAGCCGTGTATGAAAAAGCCAATTTCAGCTCTAAGAGTCTCCGGCCATCTGAAGAAATTTCCAAAGATTGGAAAGGAAAACACTCTCCGTCCTTCAGATTTTTGGCAACAAGAAGACGATACGTTCTGGTTCCGGGTGAGCCAACCTCGCGCTCTCAGGCCTCCCCAGCCGACATGTTCTCCCTGCCACGGACTTACTGTGCCTCCCCATGACAAACGGCTGTTAAATTCCTATTAACAATGTTTGTATGATCAGCTAAACGGACAGAGGTCACGGGCTGCATGCATTAGTACACGTCTCTGTAATATTCCAAGAACATGGAGTTGCACTCTGCCGAGCGGGTTGTCTGAGGACTGAACACGCATCACACCGACGCTGCTGAATTACACTAACGTATAAAAACACATCTATCGTGTCGAAGGGATACAAATGGATTCAAAATATCAGGCAGTGTCAAGCTCTATCATTCTTGCAAAGGGAGGAAAAAATGTGCCATTAGGTTTTTGTCCCCCCGGATTGAAAAGAAGAATTATTTAACAAGACTCACTTTTATAAGGAGACAAAAGGCAAGAGATAAAAAACGAAAAGGGGAGCGACTGCTCATCAGCATCCTACAGCTCTATTTTTAGCATGTGGCTGCAGCAGGTAGCCTGACCATTTATTTTACTTTATTAGACAGCAGTTGGAAAAATCCACCAGACTGATCCTGCTTCATCAACTACGAGGAACACAAAATGCAGCGAGATGCTGAGTCTCAAACCGAGCTCTGTATTAGTCAGCGTGGTCGAGGACGACACAAACAGCGGGGGGGGGGGACAGTTAAGACCGCGGGAGGGGGTGGCGACGAACACGACAGAAGGTGATTAAAAAGTCCAAATATCCTAAAAGACAATTTGGCAACGCAGCCGTAGCCTAAGCAGCCCTGAGATACAGAAACAGGACTGAGCGGTTCGAACAAACAAAGCTTAAAATGAGACAAAACCCCCAACTGTTAACATGAAGCTAGTCAATGGACAAACAACATTCTGATGGGCCCAGCTGTAAAACAAGGGATGTTTGGGTAAAATGAGCAAAACACTAGCTAAAATAAGTTGTTTGAACTTTTTCTTCTTTCAGCTGCTCCCTTTAGGGGTCTTTACAGCCGACCATCTGCCTCCATCCTCCTCGGTCTCTACAACCGTCTGAATGTCCTCCTTCACCACATCCAGGAAGCTTCTCCGTGCTCTTCTTCTTTTCCTCCTCCATTTCCAACATACCCACAATCTCTCCTCTCCATGTGATAAAACTAGGAATGGTCACTGATCTTTAAGTATCCTAAGTCTCGTCAAAATGGCTAAAGTTGAAGAATTAATGTGGCCTTCACGACCGTTTTTCTTTCTTTGACACAGCCACCAGGTAGTGACACCAACTTGTTTCTTTGACACAACTTCCACAAACCTCCAAAATGACAGAAGCAAAAAATAAAGAGAGAAAGAACAGAGTCCTAACATCTTTCTGACGTGGTAGTTTATTTTGAAAGGACTAAAAAGTGGAAATTATGGTGAACTGCTAGAATAAAAGCATCCCCATCCAGGTTGATCTGTTGGAACGGTGAAAATGAAGGAATCTAACCATCCCTGGCTAGCGAGACTAGCAGCAGCACACATCTCTGTTCCTGAAGCCTTTGTTTCAGGGTTTTTCAGCTGAAGGACATGGGGTGAGTAAACTTGAATTCAGTGCAAGTCCCAACCTTGTTGACACACATGCTTTTCTTTCATGCCTGCAGATATTCTTCTAGCATCGCTGCCATTTGTCTTTATCAACTCTACGCTGACTGCTTGCTCTTCTGGGAAGAGACCTCGGGGCAGACCCAGAACTCTCTGGAGGGATTCTGGATCCTCTCCGGCCTGGGAACGCCTCGGGATTCCCCAGGAGGAGCTGGAGAGGGATCGCTGGGGAGAGGGAGGTCTGAGTTTCTCTCCTGGACCTGTTGCCCCATCAACCCGACCTCGGATAAGCGGTGGACGATGGACCCTGACCGCTTGCACTTCTTCCTCTATCTCGTTACTTTGAATGGTTGACCTCGGGTACTTCAACTTCACCTTTAAAACTTCTGCTCCCTGAAGCTTCACTGTTCCACCCGCCCCCCTCTTATTCAGTGTGGTGGGAAAGTTTTAACACCACTATTTTATTTCTGAATTCCACGGTCTACGAGTTTTCACCCTGTTTCTCTTCACGGGAACCAGACTGAGCTTGTTTCCCTTCACATCTCCTCGCCTTCCAACATTCCAGTATCTTCGATATAAGCTCCTGTGTGGACTCTGGAGGTATAGCTTTGATCCAGAGCTGGGACCTGGGACTCTGATGTTAACTAATAATTGTCTTTAAGGCTCTCTGTATGTTGTGCACCATACATAAATAAACCTGTTTGAGTGATTTCATCTAACAGTGCCTGGAAATTGATTTTTTTTCCACAACATCGTGAACATGGATTCTGTCTCACTTCTGCTGACTTTCATCCCTCTTCTCCCCAGAGCATACCTCCACCTCTCCAGGCTCTCTTCCACCTACAGATCAGAGTCACCTGCAAACATTATCGTCCTTTAATAGTCCAAGCCATTTTAGGGCTGCTCTATTTTATATGTACATATTAGTAAGCTCTGAGTGCATAAAAGACGCCAAATAATCAAAACAACTCAGGAAAAATGCTAGATTTGAACCTAAATAGAACAAATCTCCCTAAACAAATAAAGAAAACAACATTTATCAGGGCTAATCACAGCAAAACAAAAGAATTGCATAATTACCAACAACAAAAGAAACAGCAGAGCAGTTAATATGTTATTGGAACCAATACGGATGTAAAATAAAAAAGTGCTTTAAAAAGGAATTTGAGCAATCAGAAAATGTTCTCTAAATTCTGCGTGACACCTTCTTTATTTTGATGAGTGACACTTTACCCAAAGCAGCTCTGTTAGTTTCTTAATCCCTATTAGTCGTCTCAAATTACCTTCCAGTGTTTGAGTAAGGACTCTCTCCTGCTTTAAAGATGCTGAATCCAAGTGCAAGCTGCTGCCTCTGCAGGAGATGAAGAAAAAAAAAACAAAAACCCGTGCACCCTGAAACTCCTAGATCAAAAACACTGACTAAATGATGAAATGTCGAGCGTGTCATGTCTTGCATTTCACACACCATATTAGACGCAGTTGTGCAAACTTGGCAGTCAACTGAATCTTGCCAGCCCTGCGGAGTGTGAGAGTGCTTAAAGCGTTTCCTCAGTTCAAAATGACAACGATAACATCTGTGCACATAAGAGAAAGTTACATAATAGAAAAAGTTTGTGCTGACAAAGCTGGATTTTGAACAGCAGATTTTAGCTGAATATCTGGGAAATCAGTCGCGCTATCGTCATGTTTGTGCTGCTTAAAGATCAATTGGATGTGGCAGCCATTTTAAATCGGACTGGTTCCAAAGGTTAATTAGTTAAAAACTCACATCAAACGATTACTTTCCAAAGGTTTCGTTAAAATTTGTCGAGTGGTTCGTGAGATATTATGGCGACAGGCGCACACACAAACAGAATCAGGCAAAAAATTAAAAATAAACCATTATCGCCCGCCTTCGCCTTTCAGTGATGGGCGATAATAACAACCTGCCCGACACGGCGGGGCTGCCATCAACCTGGCAGCAGCCCGCTGAAACATTCTGTGGCCTTTATAGGGCGCAGCTGAAACAATACGAGGCCTCACAGCATCGTCTCCATTAGCAAGTAAGTTTCATGGTGATGCTGAGAGAAATAGAAGATTAATTAGAGGAAAAACATCCAGCTGCAGCTGTGGGATATAAAAAAAAAATTGGTTTCAATGCAGCCAGAGAAGGTAATTCATCTTCTGGGATCGTCTGCTGAAAGTAGAGCACCCGGCTGATTTCTCAACTCGTCAGTCTGGTGTTTTCCATCAGGACTGGGCAGGTGTCGGTGCTGATGCTGAGCCAGTTGTACCTTGAAGGATGCTCGGAGCTGCTCTGCATTTTAACAACTTTGTGAATTAGACGTTATGTCTCCAGCCTGCTGCTGCCGCACCTACTTTTGTCCACGTTTCGTTGAGAACATAAAAAGGCCGGATTATTTGAATTTTCTTCCTTTTGCAGCAACTTCCAACGCGCCGAGTGAATAAATGAGGCGAACGTTATTTTTAATGACTCGCTGCTCGATCTCAACCGGACATGAAAACCAAATTATCGTGATTTTTTTTTTTTTTAGCCTTGAAGCAGGTTAACGTTTTCAACCGGGGCTCGACCTTGTTGCCTCTTCAATATGAGGCAGACTAACACTGCCGAAGGGAAATGTGTCCGTCTGTTAGCAAGATATCTCGTGAACCGCTGCAGGAATCAATGGCTGAACATCTACAACTGAGTGACTCTTGGAGTTAACCCAAATTCAAGACGGCCACCACAACTAATCAACCCTAGCGAGACAGAAATTGCCATAATTTAGTCGATTTTGCAGACATTGAGCTGACATTTGGCGTGGTAGCAGCTGAAAGTCGTCCCGAACACATATGCCGAGCGCAAAATCCTCGTAATGCCGCGTAAGATTTTGCACGTCATTTAGAAGATTTGACCAAAACACTAAAACGTCATCACTTTCATTCCCTTCCCTTAATAAGATCATCTTAGGGTAAAAATCTGCCATTTTTAAAAATTATTTCTTATACTTCTTGAAATGCTCAGATCCCATTAAATACATACTTGTCTAGTTGTTTGATCACGCTGATTTATCATTTGAATTTGCCCCTATTTATTACCATTTAACAACGTTTTTCATGAATAAGAAAAGTCTAAGTTGACCCGGCAGACCTGTAAACAAAAACCTGCAGTTTCTCCCTTAAGATTAAACAAATAATTAAATAAAATTATGCAGAAACCCAGAATAGTCCCACAGTTTGTTATGATGAATCCAGTAATATTTAGTGTATTTCACCCATATAAAGCAGCACGCAAGTTCTTTATGACTGTAAGGAATTAAAGTGAAGTAAAATCTGAAGTTTGAAAAGTTGAGCCCGGTTCATCGCTCGCCTCAGCATCCAGCAGAGGAAGATGTCACCGACCCCTCACATGTAGTCAGGAAACTAGTTTGAATCCGAAACTGTCTGAGATCCTGATCTACACACGCCGAATGAAAATCCCGTCTCCGCCGTGGCACGTTTTGCCGCCCCTTAGCTCGACGGTGACCCGAAATGTCACTGATCCCTGCAGGAAAAGTTCTGCTTCCACTCCTGCACCCGTGGAAAAAAAAAAAAAAGGTCAGAGCAAGGGAGGCTACATGCAGAACACCGAGCCTGGAGCTGGTGGAGCAGGGTGTTTGTGCGCGTGTCTGTGTGTGTGTGTGTGTGTGTGCGTACAACATGCCCACTCTGCGGCTGCCAGCATTAATTAAAGTTCGACAGCAAATGATTTTCTGTGACACGAGAACTTTGGATTTTACTTAATGAGGGAAATCATTAAAATTCAACTCAATGAGACGCTGAGCGAAAACACACACACACACACACACAAAGAGGAGAGGTCGGCTTAATCGCTGCTGAAGAATCATTTTTTGGGGGGTTTTTGTTTGTTTGGTTTGGTTTTTCCCACTGATTACCTCAGAGACGACATCGCAAACAGGTGGCACGTCTGAAGAAAGAAACGAGCCACAGTAAAGCATTTTCATGCAACAGAGACGGCGTGACGTCAAAGGCCTCGGCTGATGCTGTCAACTCTCATTTCCACATTTTCCAATTCGACAATCAAACGAGCTGCATGGAGAACCGACTGCTATTAATAGAACACACACACACACACACCCCTCGGTATTATTCCCGTCTGCGCCTCCTGCTCCTCTTCGCCTCAGCTCCTCGTTCTCTGACTCCTTTTCTGGTCTCGGGGTTCGGTGGAGTTCTCGGCCTCGGACCACTGGATGGGTTCACTTTTGGGGTTCAAGATGGCCGCCACGGCTAAGAGGCCTTACCAAAAACGCATGGACTCTTGTTGGGTTTTACAAATATCGTGGTAGTAGCTGAGAGTCGTCCTCCACACCTGCTCTGAACCACTAACACGTCTCTGGAGAGCTCACAAAGCTGCGTGAGATCCTGCCGCTGGAGCGTGAGGTGCGGCGGGCGACATGCATTCCCTGGCGGAATGCTAGGCCTTTAATGTCTCCTCACGTATGGACACACCTGCGCACACATGTCCCGGTATTTGGACAGAGGAGGGACAGATGAGATTAGTCCATTCACATTTGACCCCGCAGCGTCACGGACTGAGCCGTTGTCTCACCTGCAGAGACAAACTGTCCCGGAGACAGAGAAGGACACAGTCCACCAGACCGGACTGTTTGACACCCAGAGGTCCGGCTGTCACGCATTCCTCCATCCATCCATCCGTCCATTCATCCAACCATCCGTCCATCCATCCATGCAGCAGCGTTACGCACCAACATCCAGCAGCACGAGACACACACACA
>NC_051431.1:7595763-7632613 GCF_001649575.2 Kryptolebias marmoratus | reverse complement strand
CTCGGGGCGCCCCCAACCGTCTCGTGTCTCCGCCTCGCCTGCGCCCAGCGGTGCGCGCGGGTCCGCGGCTGCAGCTGCCGGTGGGCGGCCGTCCTCCTCTGCCGAGCACCCGGGAAGCCGCCGGCATGGAGAGGGCAAAATGGAGCGACTGCTGAAGGAGCCCGAACTGACTCGTTAAAGCTGAAAGAAGCCAAACAGTAGCTAAAAGCTAATAAAAAATAAATAACTACAAAGAAATAAAAAAGTAGAACGCTAGCCCAAAGCTAAAATGAGCAAAAGCTCGAGCTAAAAGAAGCCGAACACTAACTAAAAGCTAAAATAAATAAATATAAATAAAAAAGCAGAATGCTAGCTCAAAGCTAAAAAAGCAGAGAACTAGCTGAAAGCTAAAATCAGCTAAAGCTCTAGCTACAAGAAGCCAAACATTAAAATCTAAACAAGTTGAACACTGGCTAAATGCTACAATGAGAATGCTAACTAAAAGCTAAAAAAAAAAAAATAGAATGCTAGCTGAAAGCTAAAATCTACAAAAGCTCTAGCTAAAAGAGGCCGAATACTAACTAAAAGCTACAAAAGTAGAACGCTAGCTCAAAGCTAAAAAAGCATAACATTAGCTGAAAGCAAAAATGAGCTAAAGAACTAGCTAAAAGAAGCTAACTAACTAAAAGCTAAAAAATAGAACACTAGCTTAGAGCTAAATAAAAAACATCAAATGGTTAAAACCTAAACAAGTATAACACTAACTAACATTAGCAAAACACTAGCTAAAAGCTAAAAAAGCTGAACGCTAGCTCAAAGCTAAAATTAGCAAAACGCACACCAATAGTTTAAAAGCAGAAACACTACGTAAAAGCTAAAAGAAGCAAAACACTAAGAGCTAAAAAAAAAAAGTTTAACGCTAGCTTATAGCTAAAAAAGCAGAACACTAGCTAAATGCTACAGTGAGCAAAAAACTAGCTAAAAGTTAAAACACTAGGTAAAAACCAAAAGTACCAAAAGGTTAGCAAAAAGCTAAAAGTAACCAAAGATTACCTCAAAGAAGCTATATGGTTGCTATAAACAGCAACAGGTTAACTAAAACTAAAAGCTACAAAAGTAGGCATTAGCTAAAAGCTAACCTGAGCAAAACATGAGCCAATACCTAAAACGCAGAGCACTACATAAAAGCTAAAAGAAGCAAAACACTAGCCAAAAAGTACAAAAAAAGAACACTAGCTACAATCTAAGAAAAGTAGAACAGTAGCCAAAAGTAGCAAAAGGTTAGCTAAATGCTAAAAATATATAAAAGACAGCAAAATGCTAGTTAACAGCTAGAAGTAACAAAAAGCTAACTAAAATGTAAGAGTACCAAAATGCTAGTTAAAGTTCCTAAAAGAAGCAAAGGGTTAACTTAAAGGTAAAACTTGCAAAAAGCTAACAGTACCAAAAAAGAGATAGTGTTTTTTCATAATTCAAATACATCTCACTGTATTTCTATGGGGAAAATCTTTGTAAATAAGGACAAATATTTTGAAAAGTTTGAAACAGTTTTTGTTGTTGTTTTGCTACGACGTTTGTTGTGTTTACACTACACTGGTTCTTTTGGGTTTTAGAAGCATCAAGAGTTACGTGACTTCATTGAACAGAAAGAGAGTAAAAAAGCAGCTAAAGTCCAAAGATAAATGTAGAAAACCTTCAGAAAGCCTTAAAATAAAAACTGTATTCAAACCATATAAAGGTTACAAGAAAGTCTGGCTCCTTGGTATAAAGAAACGGGTGTTAAATCAAGATTCTTGCACATTTGTCTCAATGTTTCCTTGACATTTTCTGCCCTTATAATAAAAGATATTGATAGTTAGATGTATTTATAGAAATAAGTGCATCGGGATGAAGGTGTTTGAGCCGTCACTTCTGTCAGCTATCCATCAGTCGAGCAGCGGGAGCCGCCCTGGTCGCACAGGGGCAGTCACGCAAGAACAGAAACGAAAATGGATTTTTGAAAAGAAGTGGCTCAAAAATAGAAGCAAATCCCATCAAAGTGCAGTCGCTGCTTTCTGGGGAGACAATGGAGCCTATAAATCACATTCCCTCAACTTCGAAGCCTTCCTGTCCACACGTGAGACGCGCACTCTGACAAGTTCGTTCTTAAGCTCGTTTTAAAGAGACACTACGGCGACACTTGACCTGGAAATGTGTAAAATAGCTTTTCTCACACATTTACACCGGTGTGTGCGTGTGTGTGTGTGGACTTGTATTTGATACATTGTGGGGACAATTTTCCTAACATATACTACCTTGTGAGGACCAACTGCTCCTTGTGGGGACCAAAGCCTGGTCCCCACGAGGAGAAATGATGTTTTTGGGTTAGGGGTTAGGTTTAGGACTAAGGTGTGAATTGAGTTTAGGGTTAGGTATGTACTGGTAATGGTTAGGGTTAGGGTAAGGGTCAGGGTTAGGCTGTAGGGTGTAGAAATGAATGGAAGTCAATGGATAGTCCCTGAAAAGATAGAGAGACATAACGTGTGTGTGTGTGTGGGGTGTGTGTGTGTGTGTGTGTGTGTGTGGAGTGGTCATGGTAACAACCGGCTGCTTTTATCCCTCGCTTCCCCTCACATGTGGTCCCTGGAAGAGCACTCGTCCACACAAAGAAGAACCGATAAGAGAAGACAGCTGCATTCGAATCATCGTGGAGAAATTTCTAGAGCCAAGACAAGCTAGGTTACCAAACACACACACACACACACGGACAGTTTGTGTTTCTCGTAGAAGGCGACAACATTCGTCTTGTGCAGAACAATGAGCTGAGATCCCACTGAGGAGAAAAAAAACTAATTGAAAAAGCCTCGAGGCCAGGAAGTCAGAGAGACAGATAGCACCGATTACGGCACACAGGGTCCAAGCGAGGAGGGGGCGAAAACTAATCAAATTAGGTGATTTTCTTTTATAAACTTCTCTTCCTGCCCGTCAAATTAAAAAAACTACAGCGCCCTAATTCTCAACAGAGGAAACTGCGAGCTGCACAGCATCCCGTATTCAGCTGGAACTTTAAGATGTTTGAAGAAGTGTCAAATTCTCGCTCGTAAACTCCTCCGCAAACACGACATAATGTCGATTTAAAGTGCAGCACAGGCGCGCAGGAACTCCATCAGGTGAAGCTGTTTATAACCACTGCAGGGCTTTTTGGGAAAATGGGGCCAGGATCTGCTTCAGCAGCACAAAGCATCGTAGGAGCTATTAAAGAGTCTCCGAATGCACAAGTCGGCCCGTCAGCAGGATGAAATAACAGCCGAAGGTGCAGATTTCTGGTTGCTGAGGAACTCTGGGATGAAAAATATGGTTCTACTAAACAAAATAAGACCAAGAAAAGTCATTTATACACAGATATGTGCCTGTTTAGAGTGCAGCTAGAAGGTCTTTGGCCACTTCTTTTCAGACCATCAAACAAATGTTAATATCAGACAAAGATAACAAAATAAGTCGTTTTTTTTTTTTTTGCTTTGTGGAAAAGTAAACCTGATAACTTTGGCGTTTGAGATAACTGGAGACGAGTCGCTCACGTCTCTGTGGAGAAACGTTGGCGCTTTGGATCGTCGTCCTGCCGCAGAACCCGAGTGAGCTTGAGCTGAAAGGAGGCCCCAGCCCCAGACCGCCACACTGCCGCCATGACGTTCGACTGTCTGTATGATGTCGTATTTCTGACATGCGGCGTTAGTTTTATGAGACGCACACCTTCCGAAATGTTCCACTTTTGTCTCATCAGACATTTTCCCCAAAGGCCTTGGGGCTCGTTGAGATGTATTTTGGCAGATGTGAGGCTGTTTTTTGCCCTTTGTCTGTCATAAGTTTAAGTTATGTTGTGTTTTGGTCCTGGTGTCGTTTTCTGGGGTTGTTTTTGATTCTTGTTTTTAGTTTTGGTTATGGTTTTATTTTTTTTTGTCGTTTTTTTGGTCTAGGTTTTGTTCCGTCATTGTTTTGTTTACGTCATCATGCACTTATCCTCAGTCTGACCTTGTTTACCTGTCACGCCCATCTCCATCTGCTTTCTCTCACCTGTGCCCACTTCCTCTAATTGCCTTCTTCTGTTTAAAACCCGGTCATTTCTTCCACTCAGTCGCTGCTTTTTGTCGCCTAACATTATCTTGCCTTGCCATTCGGTTGCCATGTTCCGTGTTTTGCTACCACGTCACCTTATTGTTTTCTAGTTTTGTTAGTTCTAAATAAATTTTTGTTTTTTCATTTATGAGTCTGCGCTCGGGGTTCTTCTCGCTCTCCCCCGTTTCTGACATTGTCTCTTTCTTACGGTTGAACCGTGAACTCTGATCTTAACTGAGGCGAGTCGGGCCTGCGGGGCTTTGGATGTTGTTCTGGGTTTTTTTGGGACCTCCTGGATGAGTCAACGATGCGCTTTTGGAGCCATTTTGGTCCAAACTGAACTGGCTTTCCAAAAAAACAGTTAATTCATGATTGAACAGGAGATGCTATTAGCTTTTCACACAGGGCCAGGTTGGTCCAGATCGCTCCCCCCCCCCTTTAACAAATGAAATCATCATTTGAAAACTGCATTTTGGATTTCATCAGGTTATCTCTGTCTGATGTTAACATTTCATTGCTGGCTTGAAACGTTTCAGTGTGACAAACAAGCAAAAAAAACAGAAGAAATCTCTTTTTCCCCCCAGCTCCGTACATATCTGTTCCAAAGTCAGAGCTGCGTTTTGTTGTTTTTTAATTCGCTGCGTGGCTTTTTATCTCTGCACAGTATGTCATACAGCCAAGCTAATCTGCACCTGAAGTGCCCACTTACTTCTAAGTGCTTTAATAGAAGGCAAACGAACTTCCTTCACTCTCGAAGATATTTCACCGCTCGAGCAGAAAGCGTCTTCATTTCCAACTAATTGAGGCTTGAAGTTGCAGAAATCCCGCATTCACCCGTGAGTTGTTTACCAACCCTGACCCACATGTGGAATGTTGTTGTCGGGATTTAAATGCTTTTTGAAAATACCTGAGGGAAATATTCATCTCCTCAAAGCTTGACCTTCTGTACTTTTGTTGAGCAGTCAAATATATTTTTCTGCAAAAAAAGCAGCTCCTTACTACCATTTAAATCTGGAGGCTCCAAACGTTTTAGCTTCAAAATGACAACTTTAGAAAGAAAGATCCACTGATTGTCACACACCTGAGTGTGCAAAATTTGTTCTCCGCATTTGACCCATCCCCTGAGGGAGCGGTGAGCGCTCAGGAATCATTTGGTGATCTAACCCCACAAATCCAACCCTTAATGCTGAGTGTCAAGCAGGGTGGCAATGGGTCCCATTTTTACAGTCTTTGGTATGACCCAGCCAGGGATTGAACCCACAACCTCCCAGTTTCAGGGCAGACACTCTACCACTAGGCCACTGAGCTGGTGAGATGGTTGAACTACATAAAAATTGCCCCAAAAAGCAAACAAATAAGGGGATAATGACAACACAATGAATTAAGCTCTTTTTGTACTCCTCATTCATGACAATTGTTATCTTTTGTTGCAATTATAGTGAAATTATTCTAGTAGGAATCAATTTTTAAATTTCATCTTATTTATTGTTTCTTTGGGAAGTAGCATGTTGTGTTATTTATGCAGTGTTGAAATCCGTATTGAAAAGGGCAAAGGAGTGGGAAAAAGTCCTAACTTCATCTTACATAACGAAGCACAGCGACAGTCTCCTGTGTGGCGATAAAACCGACACATTTTGGTTTTGATTGTGCGCCCACCGAGAGAGCCTGGTTCAAGTTTGACATAAGATTTCTCAATGTTAATGAAAGCTTAACTGGAATAATAAACTCAGCAGAAGTCACTCTTTTAATAATCTTCCAGAATAAAAACCTGGAATCAGATAAATGTGTAATAAAAGCGGTTTAAAGCTGCCCTTCATTCAGGCACGAGAGGACGCCTCTGACAGCGAACGATCTGAGAAACTACGCACTTGCAGTGAAACATATTAGAATGCGAGCTGCGGCACTATTCCAAGACAGACTGTTCAACAATGAGCAGATGCTCAGCGAGAATGACTAATAAGGACTTCACATCCATCTGGTGTGAATACTGAGCTTGAGCTGGAAAAAAGAAGGAGGAGGAGGAAAACAACCTGAATGTCAAAAACCCCCGCCTGTCATTGACGCCTGCACAGGACTCAGTCAGTTCAATGCTGACCATTTTGGAAATTAGCTCTGATAATGAGTCAACGCTAGCCCGAGGCGAGGTCTAACCTCTCGTATCGTTCTAAATTATAGCAATGTGTCATAAAAACAGCGTGTTGATTTGGCCGTTTTCGCTGCGGCGTCTGCTTTCAGGTTCACCGCAGGTCGGTTTGACGTCACAACCAATGATCCGGGAGGAAAGAGACGCTGGGAACGAGTTTTACTGCTTCACGGCTAAAGACGGCGCAGTCTTCTAACGAAACTAGAGCAACCGCCTGCTAAATGTACCCGAAGCTCTCTCTTTTAACGGCTTCAGGAGGGTTAAGGTATTGATTAGTCTCGATTTTGCCACCAAAACAGCTTTGAAATGTCAAGACAAGAGCTCAACTCTCCTGGTAGCAAACCACCAGGAGACGTCTCCCTGGATGGGTCTTGTTTATCACGTTGGATCTGGTAGGATATGAAACCAAGAAGCATGCCATTTGTGGAGACCCAGGTGTCTGCCTTCTGCGTCCTGCTCATCAGCTTTAAAGACGGCGTTTATTGCCCGCCTGATGAATTAAAGCTCACCGCTGGATACCTTCACAATGAGATGTTTGATGTCAGCTGTCAGCGGGGCTAATGCTGTGTGTAAATTCTGATTTGTTCTTTCATTTTCTCACCCATAACAGAAAAAAAAGCTAATCAGAAATCAACTCGAGTGAGGATCATCCGTGGCAGGGATGTCCAACCCTGCGTGTTTTAGGTGTTCCTCTGCTTTGGCACACCTGATTTGAACGATGATCGCAATTTCGCTGTCCTCAGAAATTCTGGAACAATCCTTTATTCAGAAAAAACAAAACAAAAGAGGAATTCAAGTTACAGCAGACATGACTTCTAAACATTTCATGATAGAAACCATATGCAATCATTTATTTCCGTGTTCCAACTTGAAAACAGAAAGTGTGAGTAATCCTCCAGGAGAGTTGGACCGAGTGCAAAGGGAGGCCAGTAATCTTATAATCCTCCGTAATGTCGTAATGGTCTCTCCAAGCTTATCTACCTTTAAACTAACGTTCCCGGAGGAATTCAAGCTCAGATCAAATGGGCCATAAAGAGTGATGAGACTAATGCTCCCTGAGCGATGCGACAGTATCATCTGCTGCAGCTACTTTAAAAAAATATCTCAAATCTTTGAAACAAGTCTCAGCAAAATCATTGGATTAAATTATACTGTTTGATAAAAATAAATAAATGAAAACACGCAAAATCTTTAGTCCAGAATAAAAACAAAAAACTGTTATGAAATGTACAAAATAATACACAGTAAAAAAAATAATAAATAAACATTTAGTCTTAAAAAATAATTCTGGTCTAAAAATTCCTATTTCGTTCGAGATAAACACACGTTTATCGCAGAGCGCCGTGGCGTCCTACTGGCCGACCAAAGCTGCGGCGGAAGCAGGAGGAGATCGGATCGGCCGGAGGAACTCCGAGGTGAAGACGGCCTCGGCGTACTCCTCCACGACGTCCTGGAACTCTCTCGCCACGTCGGCCAGCGCCTCCGACAGCAACTCGTCTGCTAGGCTGGAGGGGGGAAGGGAGCGGGAGGGGGTTAGAAAAGCGATGGCTCCTAAACCGCCGTTTGACAAAAGGTGGAACGCGAATCAAGAAATGCATCTCGAAGCATCGATCATGTGCGGCTGATGGCCACCACAGCTAATCAACACAAAAAGAGTTCCAACTCAGTCAAAAGTTGGGGAACTTGAACGCATCGTTACATAAAAGCTCCTTCAAATATCTTCTTCGTGCTTCGATAAAAGCATCTATCAGGCCAAACGCTCTCAGCTCGCCAGGGCAGAAGGTTTACCGAGGGCAACAAATAAGCTCACTGACTTTTAGACGCGAAAAAAAAGGAAATTCTGCGAAACCTCTGCCTTGCCCGAGACGTCATGAAAAGAAAAAATAAAGTCTGTAAGAACGGGCGAGCTCTGGGCTGCATCTCCGTGTTGGAACGTTATCTGGGTCAACATTAAAGCAGGAGACGGTGGGAGCTCTCCGAGGAAGGCCCCCAAAACATCAAATCTTTAAACTGCCTGGTTGGTGAGCCACAACTACCAGAGAGGTCGTGTTGTTGTTGCACCGTTAAAGTATAAAAATGAAACTTCTCGACAGTGAATGGAGAGAAAAGGGGGGCGGAGAATCGACCGGTCTGCCGTTATGAGACGTCACAGCTAATTCTCCACGCGCCGCTAATTGTGCAGCACAAGATTAGTGTTGTTTAAGTCCCAAAATGAGGAAGTTCATCCAAACACAGAGTTATTATTTATCCCACTCAGTGTTAGAGTCGCAGCTTCGAATAGTTTCAAGGTTTTTTTGTTTTTGGCGGTGCTCAAGACTCCACGTTGCAATCAGTCTGTTAGCAGACAGATTAAATGAGCTCCTCCAGGTGGTGTGGCTCCACACCAGCGCTCAGCTGCTCATTACCGTCTCATCACGCAGGAAGAACTCTGCACTCTGTCACAGTCGCAAGCCAACATGTGTCCGCTATCTGCCTCCGGAACGGCTGAAGTAATTGGACGGCTTCGTATTTTATTCTGGCTTTCTCACCAAAATCGTGTATAGATCCATCGAGAAAACCTGAATCCGCTGTCGTGTGACTGATAATGAGCAAGTTAAGGGTCTGAATCGCAATCACGAGCTCTGCGTTTCACAGACGCAAATTCTTTAAGCTCAAAAAAGGTTCAAAAGCAAAAACAACTGGACTTCTATTCTGTGGTTGAAGACGTTTCGCTTCTCATCCGACGAGCTTTCTCAGTTCAGAAATAGAGAGTGAGGAGTTGAGCTTTTAAAGCTGAGATGTGATGTAAACTGGATTACATGCAGATTGTTCTCGCTCTCCTAACAATAGAGGCTCGTTAGGGTCCTTGTTTGTCTGACACACTGATGGGCCCCTCTGGTCACATGAGCAGGTCCGTGGGTTTTGAATGATCTCTGAAAGGTGAGAGTCTGCGCGGCACAAACGGCTGAGCACTAAAGCCCGCAACGCGCCGACGATGAACCCTGCACAGCCCTTCAGAGCAATGACTTCCTGCAGGGTGCGACGTTCCCAAACACCTCAGGGGGATGCAGCGCTCAAATACGTCTCTGCGATGTCTGGTTACTGGCAATAAAACATGGAAAAGCTGCTCTGAAACGTTTTCAGTGACAAAAATGAACTCTGTGAGAGACTCCGACATGAAAAATTAGACCTTTTCTAGTGAGTGGATAAACGGGGAGTTCTGACAGAAAAGGGTTTGAATAAACTCAAGGGTTCATCGGAGGAAAAGACACCTCCTCTAAACTTACAGCACTTTAAAAAAAAAAAGTCTTTATTTAGAGTTTGCTTCCAAGAACTCAGATGTGGTCAGGATCAGGAGTTTTCCAGACTTTCTAGGCCAGTGTTGGACCATTTTAAGAGGAATGTTTTTTTTTTCTTTGTTTGCTTGATTGTTAAGCCACTGACCTATGAATCATTCAGACAATAAAAGCCTCCTAAATGCAAGGGTTAGTGCAAACAAATAACAGACAACTTTGAAAAAAAAAGCATATTTTACATTGGATCTTTAGGGATTTTACTACCTGCAGGCTGTTACTAACTCTTCCCATTTGGGTTTTTTTCTGTCTATTTTTTCTTTTTTCTTAGAAATGTGACTTTCAGATATTGTCTGTGTGCTGTAAGAGGTTTTATGTAAAATGAGACCGTCATCGTCGGGCACAAAGACTGAACTCAGTGAAAAACAATCCAAAGAACAATTTTTAAAGACCTTCAGAAAGCCTGCAGAACGACTGATCAAGCCCTCTTTCAAACGTTAAAGGAAAGTCTGACTCTTAAAGGTGGTTGAAAACATACCTACGGTCATGAATATGAGTTAAACACAACAAAAGGCAGAGGTTTAAGATGTAATCACTGCTCTGGCATGAGTCAGCTGAAAAAAACAGCAAGTGCTCGACTCATCAGCCGTCACCACCTTCCTCTGCCTGAACGAATGATCTGTTTGACTACTACCCCGTTCCTAACCCTCGTTTTTCTTTCACCTGTCTGCGACGGCCCAGGGGTTGAAGCTGCCGACGGCCTCGTGAGCCACGGCTCGCAGGTAGGTATCGTAGTTGCCTTGGTAACGGCGGACGCTCCTCAGCGTGCTGCCTGGCACAGAGATGGCGGTCCCGCTCCTCTCCGCCGCGCCCGAGGACGCGGTTCTGCCCGCTGTCGGCGGCGGCTCGGCCCGGGATGCCTCCTCTGCGGGGCCGCTCTCAAACAGGAAACTGTGACTGTGGAAAGATGAGAGGATCCCCGACGGGTGAGGCAAAAAAAAAAAAAAAACCAACAACAAAACATTTTCATCTCTCAGTGCTGGGTGAACTGTCTCTGAGGGTTGCTTTTGAAGATGCAAACTCATTTACTGACACTGCAGTGATGTGATAAAGCTGAAATGCTTGCTGCCCCCCCCCACATGAGGCTGAAGGTGAGAACTTAAGCAACGGTATCGACTCTCCTTGTTTGTTGCGAGCTGGGGGGGCTCAGCTGGGCATCGCCAAGGCCTGCCTTTATAATCCTCTCCGTTCAGACAAATCAGGCCGGCTCCTGCGGCAGCACTCGCTGCGCTATATTTAGTGTCGCGGCGGCTCACAAGCAAAGAGCCTCTCTCTGTTGTGCTCCCGGGGGCTTCAGCTGAACTTGTTTCGGTTCTGACCGGTGAGGCCAGCCATAAATATGAGTGCCGGCACAGACAGACGGGCAATCGGAGGAGCAATGTGGCAAAAGCAACAGCGTGGGATCTAACCGGCCCCGCCGCCGATGCCCTTTCACGACATAATCGACCGTAAACAGAGGCGGCCACGATCTAGACATCCTGCTCCAAAAACAACTTTTACACTGGAAGGTGAAAGAACGGCGTGCATCGGTAACAACGTGATGAAAAAAGTGATAAAGCCGCCTTGGCGCCGTGTTCCCCTTCGTCGTTCATTTAAACAGCAGCCAGTTTCGGAGCTCTCAAAGCCGCACGACTGAGTCACAATTCAGGATGCCAGATCTGGAAGAAAACGGGAGAAATGGGCACAAACATCCAGTAAATTCATCACTGAACAAGTTCTATGCGCCGGCACGCAGCCCGGCTGTGCTGGAGGTTGAACAACTTTTTCGCAGGTTCTGTGAGGACTGAATGCTGCGCGAATGAAGCCCGCTGGAAACGTTCGGCCTCGCGATCTGCCCTCTTCGACCCCCGGAACACACGACCGCTGTCACACGGGCGGATTTGGTTCGTCTAAGTGGCTTATTTTATAACCATCGGAGAAATGGTTGTAATATATTTTGACCACCAGTGGCTTTATTATTCCCTGTGAATTAATCAACGTGAGCCGAGTGGATGATTGCTAGAAAATCCTTCAATTATTACTAAATGATTATCATGCTGATTAAATGCCAAGACCTAATGTTGCAGCAAAAAATGCTAATTTCAGCCTCCATCGCTATAGAATTGAAGAGGAATGATGAAAATGTCCCACACTGCATGGAAACCAAGGTTTGAACACAACAGGACATGAAATATTTCAGTAAATCTCTGTGTTTAGATGTCTGTATGCTTTTGTGTGTGTGCAGTAATGAATAAAAACACAAATGACATAACTGGACTATCAAAAAACATCCTTCTGCTTTTTTTTTTAGAGCCATTCAAACGCCAGCTGTCCTGCAGAGAACATGATAAAATGAAAGAATATGCCATTAAACAACAATGAAATCACCTCGGCGCTTCGTAGCTGTAGCTCTTGTCGAGAAACGAGAGGACGAAGGACCTGACAAATAAGCTGCCGTGTGTGATGTATCGAACGGAGCACAAGCTGGGCTGGGATGGAAAAAAAATAAATGATCTTGAAGATAGAGAGGGATGATTCAAGTCAGATTCAGGTGAACCTTGGTGACAACAGGCAGGACGGTTTTTGGAAAGAAACAGATATCGTAACCCATCTTGACGGGAAGCTCTAAAACGTCTTTTATCTTGTTGCTCCGGTTTTATTATCCGTCGGGGCGAAGATGACTGACGCTGTCGCAGCTGCAAATCTGCCGTTTACTAAGTAATGAAACAGGCGGCCTGAGAGGAAAGACTGATGAGAGGTTTACGGTGTCGCTGAGCGAGGCTTTCGTCTTCCTCGCTGATTTGTTTGACCAGCTGACGGAGCTGCGGCGGGTCCGTCCGAGCCGTCCGGGTCTAAATCTCTAGGAAATCTTATCTTCTGCTCGGATCGTGAGGTTAAAACCCCACACTCCGTCGTGTCGCTCAAAAGCACTCACACGGGCGCAACGACAGCGAGAAAAGTATAGGTTGTTTTGGAAATGGTAGCCAGGAAGGACAAAGACGGCGTTCGCTCCGTTGACGGCCGACGGAAGTGAAAATCTGTGGCAGAACGCAAACCAAATGGCGGCTCTCTGTCGGGGTCGGCCTTGCTGTCGCTTACAGCGGCTAAAATAACACATACAACAAAAAAAATACCAGGAAAGTTCAACTGAATACCACCCTGTCCGTGTCAAACAGTTTCAAACATCTCCACGCTAACAAAAATCTGTGTTCCATTACTTTTTCCAACATTGTGTTTAACTCTGGTTTTCCTGCCGATGACAAAGCTGGATGAGTCTCTCGGGGCTAAAAGTGTGAGTTCTAAACAACAAATGTGATGAGCTCGGCGCCCGTTTTGCTGCAGCAGATCCCTGAAAATGAAACCTTCCCGTTCTGCGACACGACACTCTAAAAGAGTCAATGACAGAGGATTAACACGATCCAACGTCGATACGAAAATAAAGGGTTTTTTGTTTTTTCCCCACACAAGGAAATGGGGCGAGAGATCTTCTAATCAGCCGCTGTGTGAGGAGCAGAGAAGGAGAATATTATCGAAGTCATCTAAATTTACTATTCTGTCTTATCTGGGTTTTTCCTGCAACTCAACTTGTTCAGGCACAAAATTATTAATCATCTTGGCTGCAGGCAGATATTTCAACTGGCTGCACTAGTGAATACCTGTGAATATCTCAGTGTTTATAACGCTCTCAGATCACAAGAAAAAAAAAAAAAAGAGAGAGAGAAATACCAACTAGCTGGAATCGAACAGAAGCCGTTTTTACACTTGGAACAGATTCTTGCAAAAAGACAGAAAATATATTTGCTTCAAAATAGCTGCAACAAAACTCAAATTGTTTTTGTTCTCTATGAAAACAAATGCATTTTAACATACCTAAAGGTTAATGGAAGTGGATACATGTAAGGACCAGAAGTTACAAAGAGCTCAATCATTTATAATTACTTGAAATGGACGTGCACTTAAAGCAAAAGTTGTTGTTTTTTTTTTATTCTGGGGGAAGATTATAAAGACTTAATATGTGCCCTGTTGTAGAAAGCTCTTTGGATGACCTCGGTTTGAAGAAACGGAATTTAATTCTGACTGGACTGATAAGCTAACAGCTAACAGAAGCTCAAAGTGGACTGCTGCCATCGTAAAACAACTCCAGCTTCGGGGCGGTTCACGTCAACGCCGTTTTATAATAAACCTTTGCGCCACAGTCGAGCTTGCATAACGAGGTTATTTACACACAAATCTAGGGCCATTCAGGAGCACAAACACTGTAGCAGCAGCAGCTAGCTGTAACTTCCAGCAGGAGCGTCCTAATGTTTCTGACAGGGTTTATAAAAGAGCGTTTGCAGGAACCACTGTAATGTGTACCTTAAAAGCCTTCCGTTTTCTCAACAAACGACAGTGCGCCTTATAATCCGGTGGAAGAAGTTATAATGTTTTTTGTAAACTACAAAGCCGCACCGCTCGCAGCATTCAGGCTCAGTTATAGTCTCACAGGACTCCGCCCACGGCGAGCAGACCTGAGCGAGCGGTGGAGGCGTTTCTACTTGACGCTTACGTCGGTGCGGTATCCCTCCGTGAGTTTTGAACCGTTTGATTATCTTTGTGATCTCTCACAGAGGAATCATATAGATGCTGATGCAGGCGAACCAGCTCCGCTAGAGCAGCGAAATCCTCCATTTTGAACGGAGCGCAACACGCGGTCCGCGCGAAGTTACAAGAATTGGGAGGTGCACAACGGTGCGCTTTATATATGACGAAAGTTTGAAAATGGACCATTCGTTGACAGTGCGCCCTATAGTGCGGAAAACGCGGTATATCGTCGTTGGTTTTGGCCACACCCAGCCTCGCGGTTGGCTCATCAATCTGATCAGAAATAAACCGTTTTCCCAAACTGAACCGTTAACAAACACGACACAAAACCCCATCTTCAAACAGATGTGAACTTTTCCTCTAACGTTATTAGAGCCTGTGTGATAACAACTCTTTTTAATTTATCTCTGAAGTTGCACATCATCATCTCACGAGACAACATCCCGTCCCCAAAGGACAGCTCTGTAAACAAAATGACTCTGCCGCTCATCTCGGGTTTAATGACGCTCTACGTCCAACTCCGTCACTTCTTAGGGAAACAGGAAGAGCTGGGCATGATTCACATCCACTTTCTCCTTCTACTTATCTGAAATAAAAACTCCAGGATCTGTCAAACTGCAATTTAAACTGTCTGGACAGACTCATAATGACTTTATAAGAAAGAACTTCCTTTTCCTAATTTACTATGTTGGGAAAAAAAAAAGGATAAAAACACAAACAAAATATGGTCACAATCTCGCCCTCTGTTTCTAATTTATGACACTGAATAAATTGTTTTGCTGAAGAGTATTATGTTGTCACGGTGGAGCTGACCTTTTGGATGTAAAATGTCACCGCTGCATCATTTTATCCATTTAGACGTTTATGTTTATTTCCTCAGCAGATGAATTATTCATTTACGGCCCAAACTGAGTTTTAAGAGGTGTCAGTAATCATGACCTTTGACAATTAGGGTTATTTCAAATAAATAAAAATTGAATCATTTCCAGTCGAGACAAACCCCGCCGTTTTTTTTCCCAGATACATCGCTCAGAGCAGCTGGGAGGTGAGCGCAGAACGGGCCAAGTCCTCAACCAGAGCGAGGCAGAGGTGACTGACGTGTGTGATGGCGGCTCATTTTCATTTGATAACGAGGACCACCGCTGGATGAAAACCGGGTTTGGAGCCGCGACACGTCACGCAGCCGGGTTTCAGATGCAAAGTTGCACTGATGTCGTTCAGTTTGCTGAGAAAAATGGAGAAGACGTTCTGCTGTGGGACGCGTGTAAAGGGTAATAATGTTATGGTGATAAAACACAGACTGAACACAGTTTTCTTTCTTCTCAGAATGACAAAGAGAATCTAAAGATGAGAAAATGTTTGACCCTCGTGTGCTGCCTTACAGAACCCCGGCTGGTTCTGGACCGGGGAGAAAGACGAGATAAACTCACTTGTTCTGTGTTGATTTTTTAAGCTGCTGTGGATGGATGGACTTTTAGTTTGATTATCATCATTTCAGAATAAAAAAAAACAAGAAAAAAACCACAACGAGTCACGTTATGGGCCTCTGTCTCGTTCAGTGGTTCGTTTAGATTCGCTGTGAAAAAAAGTACGACTTCTCCAGCTTCTCAGAGTTCCTCATTTTTATCTCCTCTCAACTTTAGCTTCAAAGTTTAATGTCCAAACTCCTTTAGCTGCTGCTTTATGCTTTGAACAGCAACAGAAAGCTTAATAAGTCAACGTTACCTCAGAAAGACGTGA
The DNA here is from genome assembly GCF_001649575.2 of Kryptolebias marmoratus. Classification (NCBI taxonomy): domain Eukaryota; kingdom Metazoa; phylum Chordata; class Actinopteri; order Cyprinodontiformes; family Rivulidae; genus Kryptolebias; species Kryptolebias marmoratus. Next base: position 7,616,767 of record NC_051431.1, on the reverse strand, counting down.
GCTAATGATGCTCTGTTAGGAATTTGTTTAGTGTTTCCTGCTCTAACTAGAAGTTTTACTTTACTTTTAGCTGGAAGATACAAGAAACAGTAAATAGTACATCTCAGACATTTCATTAAGACTTTATAAAACTGTGTTAATACATGAAAGATAAAAAACATCATATTGATCCATGATTGCTGACCGCCATTAAAAGGTACTTACCGCAAACCATTAAATCAAATTTTAAAAAAAGTTACCCTCAACTATCAAGTTTGGTCATTTGAAAGTTCATTCCAGTAGTTTTCCACATATATTGATATGCGAATTTGAAATGCAGGTACGCAATCAATGTAAACAAAGCACTTTTATCTGCTCTGTAAGTCTGAGTAGAAATACACACCAGTCACCGACCCTGTCAGACTTCTCCATCCCAAACGGATGTCGCCATTTTTGACCTATTTTTCGTAAGTAAACAGGCACAAACTTTGCTTTCGATTTTTTGATTTAGGGACAAATTAATCATCAACATGAGAAAAGTGTTAATTTTTGTTTTAGGACTGGTCTTTACAGCGTTGCAACGCGTACCTTTAAGTTTCTTGACAAAATTGTTGCAGCGCAGTGGGATGGTGGTGCTTTTGAAACGCATCTTAATTTGTTCTGAGGAAACAGGCGGGCTTTTCTTGAACGCTACAGAGAATCTGCTGGGATAAACAAGCTGGCAGTTCTGCCTGTGCCCTTGTGAAGTGGCTTCAAACCAACAGACATCTGAAAATAAATCCATATACACTAAATACTTGACTTCCAAATGGCTGGGTTACGTTCGCCAAAAGCCAGAGCTATTACTTTAATAATCCATTAAGAAGAGTCAAAGATGAGTCACGGTGAGCGTAGTGGATCTCGAAATAAGGTTTCTATTGAGAGATCTGAACTTGAAGCACTCCGGCACCGACGGGATTTAATTTGCTAATGCTCACGACTCAAACTTGTCAGAATTAGCCTTTCCTGCAGGTCTGTCTGTGTCAACAGCTTCTAGCCCTTCCATTCTCTCCTCCCTTCCCTCCAAGGTCTTTATTAATTCAAGCAGCCGAGTGGCTGAAGCCCTGGGCGGCAGATGGTTTCTGTCTGCCAAGAATAGTTTCTGCCCCGGGTACGGTACCCACCAAGCGAGTTTCGTGGAACGACTAAGGCCTCCCAGCGGAGCGGTGATTGCGGAGCGCTGGCACACGGTGTGGAAAAAACACGCTCGCTGTGCATCACTGGAGGAACATTAACCACTTCCTTTTTATTGCATTTAGAGGTCCAATTATACCAGCAGTAAATGAGTTTCTGTGGGGGAGGCTGTTGCTGTTACGCAGCATGCTGGAACACCATAAGATCTCCTTAACTACAAAAGAAATGCATTGAAAGAGACCTCAAGCGTTCCAAGATATCAAATTCCTGCATATATTTGGGATTGTCAAAAGGGTATAATATAATTTGATGCAATCAGCTAAATTGCGCTCGAGCCTCAGTGACTGATAATGAGAACTAAGAACTATAATTTCAGCTCCATAAAGACCAACTCTCAGTATTGTTTTTAAAATCCCACCAGTACAAGATGAGACCAAAGAAGAATGTGGGGTAAAAAAAAAAAAAAAGAGGAAGGACAACCCACCCAGTGTCTACGGGTTTCTTCAGGACGATATCCACGGTGGAAGTTTGTTTCAGCGCCGGCTTTGTGAGTCGAATTGGCTGAGGGGAGGCCGACCTGGAGCCTGGGGCGCGGCTCTGGGATCCTGAGGAGAACAGAAGGAAACGAGACGATCGCGTGAGTCACGAGGGAAGGAGTGGAGACAGAGAGAAGAGAGACGAACATTCAGGCTGGATGAGAAATCTCCCTCTTCTCTTCTCCGGCCTCCATCTGCAGAAGGCATCAGGGTGATGCTTTCCTCACCCGTGCAGTCAGAATTAATGACACGTGCGTCGAAGTGAAATCTGGTTTTACCTGCAGCTGCGGGCCGGTCCCAGTAAAGAGGGTCCGAATAAGTGATGGAGGCAAACCGTCTCCTCACTGCTTCCTCATCCCTCTGCCCAAAAAGACACACAGAGAAACGATAAACGATAAGCCTAGCTGCCGTTTAAATAATATATATATATATATATATAATGTTTATAATACATACAGCTCCTCTCTCGATCTATAGTAAATCAAACGCCCAGCATTTGTTGAAAAAATGCATATCGCTCGCTGCCTTTCACGCCACCTTCAGACAGAAATCGTCTGATTTTTAAGTGTTTTGGTCAAACTTTGAAAATAACATCATGAGCTCAGAGCACGTGATGTGAATGGCTGTCAGCTGCGGCGGCCATCTTGAATCGGGTTGGATGTAGATGCACATCCAAATATTATTTCCTGCCAGCTTCATTGAGATCCATCCACTGGGTCATGAGATATTTTGCTAACAGACAGAGCCGACTCCAAATAGTTAATGGAAAATTTTAAACCAACATCTTGTGCGATCTGTTAATACTCAGTCTCAGCTACTACCACACCAAAGTTAAGCTCAATATCTGGAAATTGAATGAGCTTCTTAAGGTTAATTAGCTGCGGCAGCCATCTTTAACAGGGTTGACTCCAAAGGTTTATCAGTTATAGACATACATCCACTTTACTTTGAGAGTTTCATTCAAATCCAACCAGTGTTGAGATATTTCGCTAACAGACACGGACAAAAACCTTGCCAGCCTTTTGCCTTTCAGGGGGCAGGCGATAAGAAACACGTTTATCTTCTTTAATTACATCATTAATATGAATTGTTTTCGTTACATTAACTGCAGCGAAAGCCCCGTTTTACGACAGAAAGGGGGAAACGGCAGCGGAGCGGAGCTGTCACAACGGATCGCCGATCGCAGGTGACCTTTTCCCTCACCTGCATCTCCTCCATGCGAAGCAGCATGCTCTCCAGGGTGGGGGCTCGCAGCACACCCCGGGCCGTGCCCTCAGCCGCCCACGCAGCCCGAGCAGCATCTTCCAGCAGGTGGTCCAGCAGCGCCTCGCTCAGCCTCTCGGCAGCGTCCGCCGCCTGCACGGGACGAGACGTTTTAATGTCCGAACGACAGCTTTAAGAGGGAGCGAGCTCAGATCTCCCCCCCCCGCAGGGCGGCTCACCTCGTCTGCGGGCTGCTCGGAAAACGGACTCGTCGGCGACGCGTCGACCCCAATCCCGCCCCCGCCGTTCTGCTGGAATACAACTAAACGACCTCACCGAGTGTTCTGGCTTTACACAAACGGAGCACAGAAACCACTTCGAATGTGGTACTTTTTAACAAATTTAATGATTTAAACAAATAAAAGGCAGAAAGGTAAGCGAGCTCTGGCATCGCTCAGGCAACAGAAAAAGTCTTCCCACCTGTTTTTCACGAGAAAGTGGTCGATTTATCTCTCCGGCCTTCTGCTCGGCTCCATCAGCCCACTGATTCTGCGAGACAACTTCAGACCTGTGAACCAAAACACACCCACGCCGCCAGCTGTCACCGCAAAAACTTCTGAGAAGGCACCGCTTTGACGCCATGGACTGAGATGAAATATGGTAACAATTTCATCCTTTAGTTCACTTTGACTTTTTGGAGCCAAATAAGTCCTTTATGTCCTCATTTAATAAAGAAACATTTCTCAAAAACACAAAGATGAGAAATAACACAACTATTCTAGTCTAAAGAAGTACATTTAAAAAGTGCGACACTCATTTACTACCACAACAAATTCACTTAGAGCCATTTCTGCGTTGGCTTATTTCAGGGTGGCTGTGGGTCAGTGGTTAGAGTAGTCGTCCTCTGAGTTGGAGGTTCGATTCCTGGCAGGAGACACATGTTGACGTGTCCCTGGGCAGGACGCTGGACCCCTCACTGCCTCCGATGTGCTCCGTCGGTGTATGAATGGAGTTTAAAGCCCTGATTATGTGTGTGTTTGGGTAAATGAGCGCACCGATTGGGTTTTGAAGAGCTTCGAGTGGCCTGGTTGGTTAAAAAAAAAAGGTGCTATAAGTACAGTCCATTTACCATTTATCTCAATTAGGTGTGGGGGCCATCTTGAATTGGACTGACACCACCACAGGCAAAAACATTGTAACTAACCTTTCGGCGGCGGCGATAAGGACGTCGTGTTTTCCTAAAAATGTACATTAATTTAAATCAAATACCACTAAAAGGCTCCAAACCACCATCACCAATAAGACTGGCTTTATTTGGAGTGTGGTATATTACAGCAAGTTATAAATAAATAAGATTTATACTCAATATTTTGGCTGGCATTTATTTTAACAGTTTAGAACTTCTGTTTTTATTTTAACAGTCTCATGTGCTGAACAAGAACAAATATTTAAACAAATTAAATGTATTCAGTCTTTGTAAGGGGAAACAAAAATATCTAATCGTGAGTGCAGACTTTATCTGTGAAGTTCGTTTCTGCTGCCTGCACCCCCGGCGCCGCTCACTCCGTGTTTTCTGGCTTTTCTTTTATAGTTCAACTCTCCGGTGACTCATTAGGAAAGCTTAATTAGTCAATGGGACTAAATAAGTGGTCAATAGGAAAATGTGCTCTCTCCGGTTAGTTGCCACATCCACGGCTTGTATTGTTTTCCGTTGTTTTGTTTGTAGAGACCCGTGTCGGCGCTGTGATTCCCAGTGTTGATGCCCGTGTGGCTGAGCTGATTGATGCTTTATTCCGTGTTACTGCGAGGAAGGCGGCCGCGGGTTGGAACTGGCAGCAATACTTAGAAGCAAAGTTGTTCCAGATGATTAGAACTGATTTTTCCTCTTGTATTAGCAAGTCCACCTGTCTAATCACAACCCGTTCATCCTCTACATGTTCTTAATCTGTTAATTAAACGACGCACGGCAGCGCTGTAGCTAACTGGGTCAGGCAGTGATCGAGCTAATTCATTCATTCATTTCTCAACTCAGATGACATCAAACATTTTATAACCTACATTAAAAAAAAAAAATCTGCGTTAAATAAGCTCCAGTGTTGTTATCCATGTGTAAAAATCAAGAACGAATACAATCTTTTGACAGATGCCGGCGTTGCGAGGATTTCCAGCCGACTCTGCGGATGATCGACGCCGGCGAAGAGCCGAGCGGCAGCTGGCGCTTTCGACCGCTTTGCTCATGTGTTGTCCGCGAAGGAACAGTCTGAAAATTTACAGCCAATCGGAGCAATTCCTCGGCTTCAGCCCGGCGCGCGAACGCAAGTTCCGGGAAGTTAAACACGGGACTTCCTGTTGCTGCCTGTTTAAGAACTGGATTAATTCAGACCGATTCTGATGATCGATTTCTGATAATAAATTGGTAACCAGGAGACGGATTTCAAGAATTCAAACTTTGTTGGATTGGCCTTTAAAGGATCTGTCTAATGGCATCAAAATATGCTGTGTTTGATGAGGTTATAAAAATCAGATGGCCTTGCTACTTGTATATCGTATATAATAAAAGTTCAAACTGGATAACGACGTTTATTAAAGGCGAAGCCCGCGTGTGTTTGTGTGTCTGTAGCCTTAGCAACAGGTCGGATTTAAATGAAACTCTACAGCTGATTAACATTTGGTGTCCACCCCTATTCAAGATGGCCAAGTAAACACCAAAATGTGTAGAGCTTGTTTTTTTTCAGATACTGAGCTGCAAATTTGTCTGAGAGGAACTCTCGACACACTTCACAGCATCGAATGAGATCCTGCATGAAGTCATATTTACAGTTTAAACCTCTGGTGTGAAAGGCGGCGGGTGACGTGCATCCCTTCAGGCCTCTAATTACCGCAGCAGCGTACCTTAATCTTCGAACGCGTTCAGCCTCTTCTCCGGCGAGACGGCTGAGCCCCTCCCGCCGCTGCAGAGTCATCGTCGCGTCTCGGCAAACGTTCCTGCACCGAACCGGCAATTTTTACGTTTAGCAGAACACAACCTCGATTAAGCCTTTCGCGTGAATAACGTATAATCCTGGTCCCTGAAACCAGGCTGCTAGCTGCTGATTAATAGGAAAGCACAACGGCAGTAATTAAGATTTGATTAAACAGGGGCACACGTGCGACACTCAATCAATGAGGTTTTAGAGGTAGCGAAAGCAGGCCAGCTATTACTCGCGCAAAAAGAGAAACGGCCTCAATCTAGTAAGCATCCAGATTAATTTATTGGAAGAAATTAACTTTGAATCATAATCAGAGTGGTGCCTGTGGCTTTTAGCAAATGGGGTCTGACACGAAGGTTAGAAATGACTCAGTGAATACAGAGTAAGGACTCATTAAAATTCATTTTTCCTCGATTTCACCCGCTTGGCGCTTTTCTTTTTTTTTTTTTTTTTTTTTTTTTTTTTTTTTTTTTTACAAGGTCAGATTGTTTTATGAATGAAGTCGAAATAGCTAAAACCACAAAGCGACTAATCTGAGAAATTGTGATATTTGGCTCTGAAACATGGGATAAGCGGAAGAGATTAAGATAAACGTGAAGGGAGATTACAGAGAGTGGCTCTCACCTTAATTCTTTATTCTGAGCGTCCGTCTTTGATGAGCTCAGCATAAACTCTGCCTCTAATCCAACTCCTGCCTGCTTCTCTAGTGGCGGACTGGATGAGGCTTTCACTGGAGAGAAGAGACAGCGGGGCTCTGGTCTCGCCCTCTGAATAGATTTACTGAAAAAAAAAAACAATAAAAAAACAGTAAAAATGTTGACTTTAACGAAATTTACAAACATTTTCCACAAGAAAATACATTAAAAATCGCTCCAGTTTCTTCAAAAGCATTGTTCTTTTTAAAATCTGCTTCAGCATACATGTTCTATTTATATCTTCTTGTGCTACTATTAGCTTTTAGCTAGCCTTTTGCTACTTTTAGCTTTAATAACCCAGTTTCAGGTTCTTAGAAAATGTCAGAAAAGTCCTCCAGTGCCCAGATATTGTTATTTATTCTAGTTATTTCTTTTTCTTTTAACATGATAGTTACTAAGAGTGTAAAAAAGACAATGTGGTTTATAAAAGAAAAACAAATAAATCATCGTCAGTTGTTTCCTTTCTGTGTAACTTGTTTGACTGAACGGATAATCAGACTGATCTCTCTCGCTGACAAACCCGACGCAGACCGCGTGAGAGCAGACGGTCCATCAGCTGCATGGGGGAAAAACACAGGAAGAGCACAAACAATTTGACAGAAGGAGACCGTCCACAACCCTGTGAGAAAGTGCCATCTTCTCAGATTGTGTGTGAAGAAAAGGTTTGCTCTCCTTCCTTCAACACATCACAAACAACAAGACAGAACAGAAACTGCACGCCTTTAATACATGATCACACGCTGACTTGTTTCACAAGACAAATCCTAATTTCAGACAGCGAAGAGAAAGAAAAGAAGGCAAATTCCCACGTACTCAGGGTGGACTCAAACAGACGTAACAGCTAATCAGCCTTGGCAAACACAAAGATGCTATGACTCAGCAGATCTGCTGTTATCCTGAGATCACAATTCAAAGAATTACAAACATTAATCATCCATTTAGCGTGAAGTTAGGAAAAATCAGACTGACTCATTTTGGTGGAGAGAACACTAATAGGCTCACCGTTGTTGAGGAGGGGAGTGAGGGGACGTCGGTATCCAGGGCACAGACTGCTCTCTTTGAGGGAGCTGGTTCACTCGGAGCCGGGAAGAAACGGTTGGCTGCTGGAAACGTGCGTCCTGCATCCGAGCACGCCGAAAAATGATTTATTTAGATTTGTTTACGGGAACAAACAAACCGACCTTCTGCACAGGTGACTCCGCAGAGGTCACAACGCTTTGAACTGAACGTGAGACTTTTCTTGTGTGCGAATTAATCACAATCAGCTTCGTGTGAACCCAGCACCTTAACTGTGTCAGCTTTTCTGCTCTCGGCATGTCGATCTTTCCTGCGGGTGGCGCTTGTCTGGGATGTTTCCAGCTGCTCCCTCAGCTCCCTCTGCTGGGCGATGCTCTGCAGGCCGACCCGCAGAACCTCTCTCCTGTCCAAGGCCTGCCGAGGCGCCGTTTTGGGCCTTCGTAGCGTATGTCTCCTTCCTGTCTTACAGAAACAGAACATTAAAAACTTATAGTTAAAGTTTGAAATTAAAATGATTGGCTTGGGATTTTAAGTAGACAAATCTTATGCTTAAACAGAATTTTCTTGAAACCAGGTGAACAGAAAATGTCGGATTTAAGGTATGGAGACAGTTTCCAGGGCGATCTAGATGCAGATGAAGCTCACTGGAGGCGTTTATATCACATCTTGCGGGAGAGGACTCTCAGTTCAATAGAAGCCAGCAGGAGATAACTGCTCATAAAACTGAGCAGCAGGAGGGAGGCTGAAGGCCAGAGTCCTGCACTTTGGTTCCCGTTTTCCTGTCATGTATTCATGCCTCATTATCAATTCTCAATCTAGGTGAGACCATTTAGGCACAGCAGGAGGCCAAACAATATCACACAAAAGGTCTTAGGTGAATTCCAAACACACATGAGGCTACACAGACCAAATTTATTTCTCCAGAGCACCTGGCAGCATCTTAGCCGTTACCTTGAGCGGGAAATTTCGAAGGAACACGCTCCTGTTACATCAGATTCTTACTAAGGCATAAAAAATATTGTTAAAAGATGTGGAAAATTAGATTTGTTTTATTACACAGCAACAAGTCCTACAGATTAAAGGCCTTGCATTCCTTCAAAGAATGCCTGTCACCCGCTGCCTTCCATGCCAGTGTTTTAAACTAACATCATTTTCTGTAGAGAAATGAGAAAGTTGTAGCTGTTTTGGTCAAGCCTTGAAAATAACGGCAATATCACGAGATGTCATGCTCAGAGTATGTGCTGTGAATGACTCCCAGCTACTACCACATCAAATTTTAGCTCAATATCTGTTAGATTGGCTAAGTTAGTTTGAGTTGTAGCCTTTCAGCAGCTGGCAATAACAACAACAAAGCTTTCCTTGGTTACCACGAACACCTCTCCTGGGATTTACGGGTCTGCGAGGCTCTCCCGCAGTTAACACGGTGAGACTCTTGGGCACACTCGTGGGAGACACGCTGCGATGAGGAGACTTCCTGTGTGGAGGACACGCCTGGGCCTGCATCTTTTCAAGCATCTCTTGTTTACCGAGAGCAGAATCCAAAATCTACAAAGAGCAGAGAGACATTTAACAACAGAGTAAAAGACTTCCTTAAAGCAGTTGATATCTACACAAGTCAACGACTTTTGAAAAGATTTTAAACAACGAAATAAACACACATTAGAAAAATACTTTTGTTTTACTTTATGCTCCTCACCTCCAGTTTCTGCAGAATATCGAGCGCCGTCTCGGGCACGGCTGAACCCCGGTCCACTTCAGCTTTAGCTGAGCACAGACAGAGCTGACGAATCAGCTGGCCCAGTTCTTTATACTGAGGGGGCACCTTGTTGTAAGATAGATCTGAAAGCTGGTGGATGATCACTTGTAAAGCTCTGAACACTCCACGGTGAGCAGCTGCAAGTCTGTTTATTGCAACGGACTGAAAGGGAAAAACAGAAACAGATGAGTGTTTTGTCAAAACTGATAATTCAGTGGGCTTGTTCATCAGTAAAGATGAACAAATCTTAGCTGAATCAATTAAACAGATAAACTAACAACTAAACAACTATGTTTTCAGTCATTCAGTTTGCATACAAAATTGATAGTTTATTTTATGTTTTTTATAATCAGAAGATATCGAAGACATACCTTTTTGGTGTCCCACATTTTCTCTTTTTGTAACTTTTCAATATCTTCTTGTATCTCTTTTACCTAAAATAAGTTTGATGCAAGTGTATTTATAAATCTAAAGCAAATTTAAATGTCAACAACAGTCAGGTACATGCTGTAGGAGTTTTAATACCTGTTGTTGAAGAACATAAATGACCCGTGCTGAGCGAGCTGCCTGTTTCTGCCTGCGTATCTCCAGTTTGCTTTGCTCTTCAGGTTCCAGAGGCTCCTCCGTTTTCTCTCCTATTGGTTGAGAAGCATTGCTCTTATCAACAAATTTGCAAATGTGGTGAAATAATTTATCAAATTCAGCAGTTCAGTTCAAAACAAAACAAATCTCAGGGCACATTACTGAGAAATGCCTAAGAAAAAAAATTAGCAACTGTGCTTTAAGCTACATAAGTCAAAACAAAGAAGTTAATTTTCAAGAGTTACCTCTGTTAGCTAGCTCTTCCACTTTCCTGATATATCTTTCCAGCTCACATTGCAGTTTGCGGATCTCGTTGCTTAAAGGTGATTGTTTGCCTCCTTCCACCTGCTTTAGGCCAGGGTCTCTGGTTGGAGGAGACTGACCAACACGAGGCATTAAAGAAGTGACACTTTTCTTGGAAGTGTGCTGTTTGGTACCAGAGGGAGCCATTTTCTCCTTTGGACTAGGGCCCTTTGCCTTGTTTGGCATGGCTGTGAGCTCCTGTGAAGAAAACAAAATGCTCCATTTAGTCGCTGCACAAACAGAGGAGAAAAATCCCCAACACTCATAGTACCTGAAGCAAATCCACATCACTTGTTTCGAAGAGGGAGGACTCTTGCAATGGTTTAGCAGAGAATTTCCTCAGTGACTCGAAGCGCCTTCGTCTCAGATCCCGCTTGGCCAACTTTACCGCAGCCTGGATCCTTTCCTCAGAGAGAGACGCAAAGCTGACAGAGCCTCTGATGCTGTCCACGCTCTCGTGCATCTCCGACCGTGGAAGCAGCCTCTCTATCACGATGGGGGCTGGAGGGCCAACGCGGGTGGCACGGTTGATGGCACTCGCAGGAATGGCTTCATTGAACAATAGCTGTGGTGTGAAATAAATGCAAAATTCTCAAAAACAACTCTGTCATCCTGTTAGTTTGACCTCAATAATAACCTTGTCACAATACCTTACATCCATTGCAATAAAATGATACAACGCAACAATGAATCTTAGGTAACCAGCGTCTGCTCAAACTTTAGAGGATGTAATAATTGGTTTAAGTAACAAACACGCCAATTCCCACCAATCCATGCTATATATTTACAAATTAAACACCACTATAAAAACATCCTGAAGGTTAAAGTTTTATACTTAACCGGACATAAAAAGCTCAGTTCACTAACCTAGCAAAATCAGCCAAAAGAAGTTGTTTACCTTCGTTTGGGACGTCCTCGTCAAATTTACATTTCGGGTTGAGTCTACAGCAACCCAGTCTCTGTCTTGAGTTTGTTGTCCCAATGAAATAAAACGATCATTCATTGCAGCGAAAACGTCCACGACTTGTGCTAAAATCGTAAACAACTGCGAGCGTTAGCATTAGCAAGCTAACGTCGCCTCTGAATTTTAACTCGCTCACATCAAGTTAATCCCAAAATCGGTCGTTCGACCATTTTGATTTCACTTATAACTACTTCTTCACGTCTGCGTAGAAACCATAATCCAACTCTAAGGACAGCGTGTGCTAATTAAAACGCACGCATCGTGCTTATCGTTTTAAACATCAGTAAAAGGTTTGACAACAGTTTGAAACGGCGCCATGACGACAACAAACGGAAGTCGTTTCTTCGTCGTTGTCTTCTTGAACGGACGTAAACCTTTTTTCCCCTTCTACTTTTATTTTTGTTTAGTTAGAGCTTTTAAGAGGACACGAATAACGAAATAAACCACAACAATATGCTATTAATTGTAGAATAAACCTTTTAATCTATTTGAATTAAATAATAAAAAAGATGCGCTGTCACTTTAAGAACCGTTGCACGACCCGGAAGTAGTGCTTGCTTTTATTGTCAGATGAGCAGAGCTGACAGTTTCAGTCCGACGGTTAATTTTAGCTTTTAAATTTACCTAAATGGCTCGTTTCGAAGAAGTGAGTGTCCACGGTTATGATGAGTTCTGCCAGGCTGTGTCTGAACGGAAAGGGAAGGATGTTTTTGCTTATTTTTCAGGCGATAAAGACGCCGAGGGGAAGAGCTGGTGTCCAGATTGTGTGAAAGGTAACTTCAGCTTGAATTTGCCTTTTTGTTGTTGTTGTTGTAGGAAAGACCTTGTTAGGCTCATTTATAATTAGTTTTGTCGCTCTGGGGGAGAAAGGGAAGCATGCTGTCCACTATTTCTCATTATTTTGTAACTTCTTTTGTTTTGTTTTTCAGCTGAGCCAATAGTAAGAGGACAACTGGCTCACCTTCCTGAGGATTCAGTCTTCATTTACTGTCAGGTTGGAGAAAGAGCTTTGTGAGTTTTCACTCCTTTATCCGCACAAATTATGACAAATCAGAGACATTACAGCTTCAACCAACATATCTTTGTCTAACCAATCTAACACTGTTTTAAATCTAAAAAAATGCAAGTTTTTTCACCAAACAGCCTGTATTTGTGAGATGAATTAAGCTCTAAACAAGCTATAGAATCTAGAATAACATTATTTTTCTGAGCATATGAAATTGAAGCACGGCTAATTTAATTTGCACAATAAAACACTTTAAAGTCTTTTGAATAAATGTCAACACTGATGAAATCTTTATACTTTCTGGCCCCAAAACAATATTTGTTCACCTTTTTTTTTTTTTACAAGATGTTTAATCTTACAATCCACAGGGCTCACAATGATGTTTATTTTTTTGTAATGTTATCATTAAATCTGCTGCTTCAGCTGGAAGGATCCTAAAAATGACTTTAAGAAGAACCTGAAGCTGACTGGAGTTCCCTCTCTGCTGCGATACGGCACCGTAAGAGAAATAAACCCGTTTCAATTCATTAAAAGTCATCTGAGACATCAAACGGAGCACCGCGTGGCTCACAGACGAGAGGGAGGGATGAAAGCTGCGTGTCGTCTCTTTGTTTCAGCCCCAGAAGCTGGTGGAGGAGGAGTGCTTCAAGGCCGACCTGGTCAGGATGATGTTCACCGAGGACTGAAGGCGCCGCCGCCGCTCAGAGAGGAGCCAACGTTTGCGGTTTACTCGCCCAGGGTGATTTTAAATTTTCACGCCGTTCAGTTTCAGCGCCTGGTAACCATCGATAACTGATGTGAATTGACGTCTGTGTAAGTTTACGAACCAATCAACAAGCTGCTCTGTCTGTCCTCAGGAGGGACATCTTGAACATCGTTTATAGTTTTCTTTGTGCAATCAGTTGATATTAAACCAAATATTTACACACTAACTGCTGATCAAACAAATCTTTTGTATTTTTTACTGAAATTTCATTTTGTTGCCTTGTGAAATCAAGCATAAATTGATGTTGAATAATTGTTTTCTTTCTTTTTTTTGGTAATTTGTTGGATAAAAACCTAAGTTAAATGGTTTCTGGACTGAACATAAATGTAACTTGTTCTTTTTTTATTATTAATTTACATCAATGGTCCCCAAACTTTTCAGCTTAAAATGTGTAAACATCACTAATAAACCAATTAAAGGAGAACATGACGACAAAACAAACGGTCTTAATAACTAAAACAGTGTTTTTATTAGTTTCTGTAGGTTTGTGACTTCCACACCAGAGATGTTTTGGTCTCTTCCATAAACTGGTGTGAACCTCACTCCAGTGACCAACGAGAGTGAGAGGAGGGAGTGATTTGAATGAGAGTTCAGCTCGCAAAAATGGAGCGACTCGCTGTGGTTTGAAAACCTGGAACTTGTCAGATGAGAAACCCAGAGACTGAAAGCTAAGGCTGACAGTGAGTTGTTCCAGCTAAAGGAAGCAGAACACTAGCTAAAATACTAACTAAAAGTAGCAACATGTTAGCAAAGGGTATGAAAAGGTTAGCTAAAATTAGCAATGCTGGCTTAAAGCAGCAAAAGGCTAGCCAAGCTAATTGTAACTAAAGGCTGACTAAAAGCTAAAAGTAGCTAAAGTCTGGATAAATGCAGCTACAGGCTACCCCAAAGCTAAAAGCAGCAACAGGCTATCTAAGCTAAATGTAACTAAAACCTGGCTAGAAGTAGCAAAAGACAAGCTAAAAGTTATAAAATGTGAGCTTAAAAAATAAAGAAGACTAGCTGAAAGTAGCTAAAGCACAACTAAAAGCTAAAAGTTACAAAAGGCTAGCTAAGCTAGGATAACTAAAGGCTAGATAAAATCTAAAAGTAGCATAAAATGACAAAAATAGAGCCATTCGGCTGAAGTGAATGTTAAAAAAAATGTTTTTGGCTGAATTAATTAAATCTTAATGCATATCTATGGGGGGAAAATTTTTATTAATAAAGTTCAATATTTAGAAAAGCATAAAAGTTTCAAAACCCAGAAGTCGAAGCAGCCATCTCCGAAATGAGCTGAAGGTTTTGATCTAAAAATGGATAAAATAACTTTTTAAAAACAAGATGAAGTAGCTCAAAGTTTTGATTTCTTGATGAGTTTGTTGAAAAGTCGCTTCCTCTTTCTGAACACTAGATGGCAGCAAATCCCTGTAAGTTCGAGTCCAACCCTTGTAGAAATTTGCTAAATTTCGGTTATATTTGTTTAATAAAGCCTCATAAATCACGAACCTTCTTTAATATGGCAGATTTGGTGTGAGTTTTAAGGGTCAAACACTTAAAATGACTTATTTGAATGGAAAAAAAACACGGGGTGAGGGATTAAAACAACAACAACACATACACTAAACGAGCCTAATTTAATCCAGAGGGTGGGGTTGGAAGTTACCTTTAATAAAAAATAAAGCTGCTGAGAGGATAAAATGTGTGGAGAAAAAAAAAAGAGCGCAGCCGCTGTTGCAGTCAGGGAGATTTAAGCGGAGCGCATTCCTGCACAGCGGCTCAGAGAGGAGGACCAGCGGGGAAAACACACCCCCACACACACATTCACACACACACACCGTCGGGGCTCGGGGCTCGGAGCTCACCGACCAACCCTCACACCGGAGGCGGCGGACAGACGGGCACCGCCGGCTGGCTTCCGTCCGCGCCCGTCATGTCGGAGTTTCTGCTCGGTCTGCTCGGGGAGCGGCTCGCCCACGGCTCCGGAGCCGAGGTGGACGTGCAGTCCCTGGGCTCGGGGGCCGGGCTGTCCCTGCTCGGGCTGTTCTTCGGCTGCAGCCTGAACGGCCCCTGCAAGCAGTTCAGCGGCAGCCTGCGCGACTTCTACGGCCGCTTCAAGGAGGCGTCCGAGCACAGGGACGAGCTGGAGGTCGTCTTCGTCTCGTCCGACCAGGACCAGAAGCACTGGCAGGACTTCGTGCAGGAGATGCCGTGGCCTGCGCTGCCGTTCAAAGACAGACACAAAAAGGTAAGGAGGGTGGCGATGAAGAGCAGCCACAGCTTCCTCTCCTTCCTCTTCCTCGGGTCAGTTCGGCTCGAAAGTCTTTGTTTCCCTAAAACCTGACCGCCGCCAATTAAGGTTCAATTAAGCTGCTGACTCGAGTTCTTCAGAACAGAATCCCAATTAACTTCCCTTGTGTCCAACCAGAGACACAAATATTAACACATCACTTCTTAAAGGGGCAAACTTTTACGCGAGTTCAACTTTAATTTGTTAATTCAAATCCCACCCCTGGTTGAGAAACCAATTAAAACCCGTCCTTAATTGGCAGGACTGCTCATCTTTGGGTTTTCCTCAGGGAAGTGGTTTGAATCCAGGGAAGGACTGCTGGAAACGATATAAATCAGATGAAGAGTGTTTCCCCCTGCCCTGTTGGTCACTGAAGGCCCAGGACTTCCTGCCAGCAGCTCCCCATCATTGTCCAAAAAGGTGCCAACAAAGTCCTGCTGTCTGGATTTGCCTCAAACATGCTCAGTGTTTCATTTTTCTTATTCTTTCCCAATCACAAGGCCTTTTTAGATTTATTATTTTAGTCTTTTTTTTAGCGTAAACATGGGGTTAAATTCTCTAATGTGCCAGTTTTGAATTATAGAGTCCATTTTTCTCATTTGTTACCATCAGCTTTAAGCAAAATAAAACACCAGATCTGTTTCTAACATCTTGCTTGTGCATTAGAAGTATTATTTTTAAAAACGACGAATGTCCAGATGAACCTGCTGAGGGCGTTTGTTTGATTTTATTTTAATTCCACCATGTGTGTATACTGTAGATTGTTCGCGTGCTGCAGGACGCTTGCAGCACTCGTCTCATTTACTTTCTCTGAGGCCAGACCAGAGGTAAACAAAGATGCTACGCCCCGTTACATCTGCAAGGTATCAGTCGGATGAGGGGGGGGGAAGGCGAAGGAAGGGGAGGGGGGGGATTTCTGAGATAAGGCCCGATGTATAGGAGGAGAGGTTTTTGACTCTGTCCTGAACGCCGATCTCTTCCAGCTTTGCTCCTCCTAAAAAGGAAAAAATGCACATGTATGAAATGCATGAAGTCACGGCGAGCTAAAACCTCTGAATGCTCGTCTTCTTCTCAACCAGCTCTTTATTTTTAAGCTCAGAAGGGACGAATCTGCCCCCCCCCCAGTTCCGGCCGGCCTCATGTGAACCTCTGAATCACCGTTCCTTCTGCGTGTTTCTGTCTTGTGAATTCCTCCTGGTCGCCAGCGACGGTTTTCACTTCATAATGAAGTCCAGGTTTGAATGAGGCTCGGGCGATGGAGGGGCAGGTAGGAGGGTGGGGGGGTTGTTGTCTTGTTGTCTGAGGCGGAGCACGTCAACCGTCCACCGTCCTCCGTGCAGCAGTCGTTTGCTCCGACTGCAAGCCGGGGTAAAAACAGATCTGCATCTGCGTGGCATCAGCAGCAGCAGCAGCAGCATCATTGTTCCTGCTGGCAGAGAGGTCGCCTCGTCTTTGTTCCTCTAAAAACACAGGGAGGAAAAAGAACGATAACAAGCTTTTTTATGAAAACATGAACTCAGGCCGTGGCGTCTCGTCCCAGGTTTTTTTTTTTTTTTTGGTCTCTCTGTATTGTTGCAAGATTTCGGCTGATCTTTTCAATCAGAAAGCCAAATACTTTCCTCCTCCTGCTCCTCACAGATAAGGATTTCGAGCTTTTCCTCTTCTTCTGTATGTTTGTTTCAGTATAGTGGCTAAATAAAAATGAGCATCACAAGCCAAACTCTTAAAAATATGTAACTGATTTCGTTTTTTTTGTTTTTGTTCCCCCATTATTTACCAAACAATGAAGTGACTAATTAAAAACTAAACGGCATATAATTACCAGGCTAAACAACAACGAACGTAATTGTTAGCAGCAACTATAATTACCAACCTATTGTCCTGGGCTTCATGTGTCTAATAGAAACAGGAAGTAGCTAAATGTGTAAACCTTCTTTTTAAAAAAAAAACGTCTGGGGCTGGCAGGAGGTGACGGAGCGTGACGAAATGAAACGTTAGGTTGACTTAACTGGGTCGTGTCAGCTGGTTCCACTGAGCTTTTCTGTTTTTTAAATGTAAAAAAAAAACAAAAAACATTGAATTATTCTAAGTTTTCTCCTCTCCAAATAAGTCATGGATGGCAACGGATCCGTAAGGAGCGTGCGAGTCTCCCAAGGGCTCAAAGGTCTGGGTAAAAATGGCGCCTGAGATGTATTCACGCGTGCAGCTACGGCAAGCACCGTGGGACAATCTTGATTCAGTGAAACGATTAGTTCGTATTAAGCGAAGGGGTTGAATTAGATTTAGTTACACAACACAACCTGGCTGTTAAAAGTGATTTAAAGTAATTCAAACGTCTGAGTCTTATTTTTCAGTGTGCTGGGGAAGGAAGCCTGTTGTTGTTGTCTCTGTGCGTCCTTCCTCCGCCCTCCTCCTCCTCCCCTCAGGCCGCCCTCCTTTGTTTCCTTCGCTCGGGCCTTCTGATGGCGGGAAGTCTTTATTATTCCTCCTTCAGCACAGATGGACCGAGCTAAGGCCGGTTTATATGAAACGTATTACAGGAAAAAAAAAAAAAAGGTGGAACCGTTCTCTGATTTTCGTTTCTTCATGCAAGTTGAATTTAGCTCTTTCCTTTTTGTTTTTTAGGAACGCTTGGATCAGTTATCAGCAGCTTACTCTGCCCTGTTTGATTAGTGGAAATATGTTTTTTTTTTTTTTTGCAGTTTGGACGACGCTGCTGCTCTTAAAGCCAAGAAGGCCCAAAAAGGTCAGGTCGATATTTCAGAGGTTACCGGCTGTCCCGCCGCCTGGCGTGGACTTCTGAAGAGGCTTACGAGTGTTAATCAATTAAACCCTCAGCCGAGGAGGAGTGGAAAATCAAAGCTGACGGGAACGTCGAGGTTTCACATCCCAGCTGGAGTCTGTACTCCGAGGCCCGCCGGCTCAGAGCCAGGGGCCCCGGAGTTTCATCCGTTCGTCCCCCGAGCTGCTGAAAGGTGTCAGGCGTCCTGCCCACTCTGGGACTGAACAGGCAGCTTAAGGAGAAGCTGGACGTTGGACGTTTTTCACTTTATTTTTCACCCAGACGTTGAGTTGAGACGAGACGCGTTTGAAACGTATAAAAATACGACCCGATCTGAAAAAAAACTCATGTTCTGCTAAAATAAATTCTACTGTGATTGGGAGCCGTAAAGCTGCTCCTCAGACCCCCAAATTTAAAGATTATTTCTTGAGTCAGAGATAAATAATGAGTTTATTTGTAAAATCCGAGCAAAGTTCGAGTCTGAAGACAACTAAAACAAGAAAACCAATGTCATCACAAATAGAAAAAATATATACTTGACATTTAAAGTTATGAGCCTTTTTTTTATTTATTGTTATAGAGAGAGGAAGGTTTCAGTTCTCTTAAGTGGATATGGGACTGAAGAGAAAATAAACTAATCCTTGTTTAAAGATATTTGACCCCGAACAATTTAATGACCAGAAAATCCCTAAAACTAAAGATTATGAATCCAAAAACATAGGATTATGATGAATAAATGATTAAATTCACAATAGATTTGTGTTTTACGTTTAAAGCTGAAGTGAAATATTCAGGAAGGTGGCGCAGATTTAAGCAGACGAAGCTCAGCTTTGGTTAAAATCACATAAATGATCATTTTGTTGAGAATCGTTATCGTGGCGACTTTATGAGAAACAAATCAAAGATTTGCCGTCTTTGTTTTGTGTCAGTCACTTAATATTGTTTGTGGATTTCGATCCTTCGGTGACTGGATCTAATTCATATGCGAAGATGAACTCCTGATGAATGATTGTCATAATCCAGGGTGCCAAAGGACTCGTTTATTTCTTGTTTTGTTCACACAGCTTTGAAATAAAAAGATGGAATTACATGGATTAGTGCTATTTTACAACATAGACAAAATTCACAAAAAAAAAAAACCAACAACATTCAGTTGGATTTGTGCAAAACACACGAGTGAACAGAGCTCCTCTTACAGAAGTTATTCATCAAGATGCAGGTATTTTGGTTTTTTTATCTCTCGCTGCTATAAAACTTAAGGTTTTTTTCTCTCAAACCTCCTCAGAATACAAAGGGTGCTTCCGCACGCTTCAGCTGTAATTTAGCTCAAAATATTCTCCTCTTTTTATCTCGTCGTCTCTCTCCGACATTGAAACACGACGGTCCACCTGTGTGCGTTTCTGAGCTCCGGCTTGTAGTGTTTTTATTATCGACTGCTTGTTTGAGGCTTACTTTTCAGTCTGTTTCTGTCTGTGGTCGCCACGGTGACCGTGACGAGCCTTCAGAAGCAGCTCTACTCTTTCTTTTGATTGGTTCTTGTACAGTTCTAGCATCAAAATGAGCTCCTCTTTTCCCCCCTCAGTTTAAATTACTACAAACTGATGATGATTTTGGTGATGTCAGAGTCTCTTCAGACATTTTCTCGTATTTACCTGACAGGCGGTGAGTCCGGTTCTGCCCCCCGACCGTAAACTGACCCGGCAGGAAGTCACTACCTCGACTCCGGCTGTGCAGCTCGGCTCCCATCGTCGTGCAGCTGCGGGGCCTTGTACTCGAGCGCCGTGTTCAACAGGAGCTTATGTAAAGAATGCGCGCCGGCACCTGCTGCGCCGAGGCCGCGGGAATGTATTGGAGGATTTCGGGATACCAACTGCTGCACGTCGCAGCACCGAGCTTGTGTTACGGTCTCGTTTCCACGGCTCATTGTGGCTTCTTTATAAGGACTTGTGTAATATCATGAGGGGCGAGCAGCGGGGGGATTTCATCCGAGGCTCGAGTTACCCAAGTCAGAGTTTAGAGACAAGCCGTACTGTATCTGCTGAAACCTTTTCCCTTCTGCCACTCGATCTGTTTCCACTTCTGTTATCTACGACTCAAACAACAACTCTCAGTAGCTGTAAGGTCGCGACCTCTTCCTGCGGGCCGCAGACCAATGAAACGGTACCCCGGCTCCGACTTTCCCCCCTTTTTTTTTTTTTTTTGTTCTCCAGCTGGACACTGTGTGTGTGTGTGTGTGTGTGTGAGGGGTTCGTTTTCAGGCCGGACTTTCCAGAGCCGAGTGACGTTAAAGATGACGTTCTGACCGCAGCGTCTGAATGAGATCAGCAGATCCGTTCATCCACTTTAACCCCAAAAAACCCAGAGCAGTTGTAAACCTACGCACCGGTGCAGCCCAGAATGGTGGCTTGTTTTTTTTTTTTTCTTTCTTTTATATTTCAGATTCTGGTGATGACACAAAAGCAGCTATTAGCAATCCTTCCACTGGACTAAACACACGATCGTTACCTCAGCCAATGAATCCTTCATCTACCCTGCGTTGTTTTCTTTCTGGTTAGCTTAGAGGGAGAACACTTGGTGGATCGGATGTTGGGACCCCCCTCCCCCCCTAGTGGGTCCTCGGGTCTGTAATCGCCCCACACCGCAGGTCAGCAGCCCTTTCCACCATAATAACAGCATCATCGCCCCCCCGGGGGGCACGTGCCATCCAGAGTTGCCTTTTGTTATCGCTCTGAGATTGAATGTTGCCTCTTCGTGACCCCCCACCCCCACCTCCAATCATCACCGCTGATCATATTTCTTAGGATGAATAGGAAAAGACGGTGACGGGTGTGCACTCTGCACAGTCTGCGTTCGCTGCTAACACACACCTCTCCTGCAGGATGCAAATTTATTCCGAAGTGTCCACGTTTCTGTCGCGGTGAGATTCCTCTCAGACGATAACCCTCCCCTCTTTATGTGTGACCACCACCCTGCTCAGTGGGTGGAAACACCCCCCCCCCCCCCC
>NC_051431.1:7583825-7595710 GCF_001649575.2 Kryptolebias marmoratus | reverse complement strand
CCCCCCCCCCCCCCCCCTCCACCTTTTCTCTTTCTGTGGCGTATTCATCCAAGTGTGAGTGCTCCTGCAGCTCCGTACAAAGAGAGCCAGTGTCTCAGCGTGGAGCATGGCACGCTGGCACCAGCCCTGCTGCTTGGACTCGTTTAGCAGTTGCATGTTGCAGAGGGAGTTTCGTCAAGCAGCTGGCAAGGCTGGAGCTTTTTTGTTTTTTGTATGTGTGTGTGTGTGTGTGTGTGTCACCAGAACATGTTTGAATTTTTGCACTGATGCATTTGAACTCCGAAGAAAATAAAGCTTAACTACCGACCCTAACCACGGTCACAAAGGGGGAACGTTGGGGAAGAACGTGGAGAAGCTCGGGCAAAGTGAAAGAACTAAAATATGCTGAACTTACTGTAGTTTCTCATTGGGCTGCAGCTGCTGGCGACTAGTTTGTGAGGACGTTAACGAATTTCCTCGTGTTAAATGTTGTCTCAAACCCAACTAAATGTTGCCGTGAGCTTCTCCAATCCACGTCGAGAGCGGTAGACGTGGATTCTGGCGCCTGGGTGAGAGCTCTCTGACAGAAAACATTTGAGGTTCCAGGTGTAAAAGCTACGCGGATGATCAATAATGGCTATTGGGGAAAACCGGGTCCAAATCTGCCCACCTCCAGTAGATCAAATCAGAAACGTGGGGGCGGCTGCCATGGTGGGTGCAAGGCCAAGACGACAGCGTTGCAAGCCGTGCACACAAAAATAAGCTGTGATTTTTAAAAACTGGCCAGTCAGTAGGTGGCCGCGCGGCTCACTGGTCTCAAACGCTCAAAATTCAGAGCAACTGCAACTGAAAATTTGACGTTTTTCTCGTTATTTTGAGTTTCGACCAGCCTCAGACGGTCGCAGCTCAGTGAGACGCTGCCGTCAGAGCGGCGGTGAACACCACGGTTAAAACGAAACGCTGTAATCGTTGTCCTAAACACATGGAGCAATACAAAAAGGCTATAAATGAACGACTCGAAGGACTGAATGCATTCGATGCGGTGAAGTGAGAACGGGAAAAGGAAAGTGCGCAGAGGAGGACGGAGATGGAGGGGTTTGTGTTTCTCTTCAAATGCTGCACGAAGGAGACAGAGAAGCATCCAGACCACGTCTTTTCTTTTTTTCCAAAGATGAATATCCTGTAACATGCAGAGCCCGATGCAGTGTATCTTATTTTATTGCCTGTCAGAGTAATGATACTGTGTGTGTGTGTGTGCTTTTTTTAATACCGTGGGATGATTTGTGAGCAGGTTAAACATTAATCATGATACACTCTGCAAGCCTAAATATTTCCTGCCTCTCTTATTTAGTTTTTACCCAAATAAAACTGAAAGGGGAAAGTTCCTAACGGCGCAGACGCACTGATGGCCGAGCAGTCGATTAATCTAAATGATAAATTGATTAAATGCCGTTTTGTACCGCTTTTATTTCTTCCTGCTTCTGTGAGCTTATTCGTGTCACGTTCAAATCCCGTTGAGCTCCCGTAATTTGGATTAGTGGGTTCTGATAGTTCAACCTTACTTTGCTGTGAGACGCCACGTTTACGGTGAGTTGTTAATTAGAATAAAGGCGGAGTCGACGATTGGTCAGGTCGTTCCTGATGTTGAATCGGCAGGTTCGATTGACTTCCTGAAAGCAGGAAGTCAATGTAAGCATCTTCGGATGTGCTTCTTGTTGCAGCTCAGGGTTCTTGAAATGGCGTCCTTGCGAGGTCGGCGCATGGTTATGAATCAAAACGTCTGCGGCCCTAAACCGAGAGCGTCCTCCTCTCGCCTTGCAGCCACCGGAACAAACGGAAAACGCTGATTCGGTTTCGTGCGTTTGCGTATTCGAGTCACATAACGGCGTGGAGCGCGTCCGCTGCTTGTTGCTCAGGGTCAGCGGTGGCCAAACTCATCTGGAAAGCAAATAATGATGCGGCAGCGGTGCTCAGAAATTCATTCACGCTGATTCCTTATCAGTTCCCCAACAGCCAGCTGGTTTGTGTTTACGCTTCTTGAATCCACCTGGTGTTAGGGCCATAGGTGTGTTATTGTACGTTTATCGCCAGTTACTGCTCGCAATTATTGGTTTTTATTGCCGGCATGTGTAGCATCTTTGGATTATATTGTAAATTGTTCTGCTTGCTATAAAGTTACAAGAATGTTTTCCATAAGAATGATGTTAAATTCAGTTTGTCGCTGCAGAATGGAGCTTAAACTCTTAATTCTTTTTGGGTTGTTTTTTTTAAGAACGACTGAACTGAACATTTAGGACCTGAAACAACCCGCTGCCGAGATGTTTTTATTGCTAAACATTTAATGTCTGCAGACTAATTTACAGTTTTGCAACATTTAGCCTTTTAACATGATCTGTTCGAGCGCTCGAACCACGCAAGAACTGTTTTTTTTTTTCCTTTAACTTTGGCAGTGCCACGTGGCAGACCATGTGCACGTCTTTAAGGAATGCTCGTTGAAACTTTTAAAAAAGGGTTCGGTCGTCTTCACGAACCAAAGAAAAATTACAATCAAAACATTTGTTGTTCTGAGCTTCTCTTACAGTTCTGGCTCGCTCCTCATCCTTATTATCCGCAACCATTCCAGCCTCGGGGCTGCTGTTTAAAAAAAAAAAAACCCACTGTGCTGCTAAGTTATTGGCCAACTGGTGAAGATGGTGAATCATTCTGCCGTTTGGAGAGCCAAATATTTCCCCCGAGTCACAAAATAATGAATGTTGGTCGCAATTATAGCTGCAGATACTGGTGTTGGTTTTATTTTCTGCTGAATGTGTGAACTGCTTGGTTATAAATTTACCCTCAATTTAGAGGGTGATTAAAATCAAAGCGGCGTGTTCTCGTCAAAGACGATCAAATTTATAGCGAACCCTTGTTTTTGGGGAGCTAGTTATCTGCTTAGTGGTGTTTTATTTATTTAAAGATTTGACCCTGGATTATACAGAACCATAGGTTGTATTATTAAGGGGGCACAGGAGACGAGCACTGGATTGTGCTCCGTGTTGTTTGCTCAGTCCAGGCGTAAATAAAGCCCGGAGCTCGACCTTGCTCCCATATATTCTGTGTGTAAAAAAATAAAAATAAAAAACATCAGCAGCCGAGCGGATGCTGCTGGCTGCAGCAGAGCAACAAACAAGGAGGGAAAACTCACGAGCCGAACCACGACAGGAAGGAAAAATTGACTCATTATCTCTTAAATGAGCGTGATTTTCATTGAACAGCCCGGGATGGCTGCTGGCAGAGACCCTGGAGGTTCTGGGAGCAGCCCGTCACGTCCCATTCTGAAACGGGCCACGCGACGTCTCTGTTCGGTTAAGAGCCCCCCTCGCCGCACGCCTTTCCACGCAACATCCCAGCTTGCGTCGTTGCTCTCGGAGTGGAGTTTGTCGGAGAAGTGCTCCACAAACCGACAGCGGACTGGAGAGGAGGAGGAGACCCCCTGCTGTGGCTTAGCTCTGCCTCAGAGTTGGGGGGGCTAATCACTGTTTTGATTAGTCCCTTTTTTTTTTTTTCTGTTTGCTCAGAGCTGCAGTCCCACAGCCGCGTTGAATAAGAGGCTTTATCAGCTTAAGCCCGTCCTAACGAGCAATAAGACGTCTCATCTTTTCACTGAGGAACAAGAGCAGCCCTCGGACACGAGTGTCCAGGTAATTAAAGATGCAGGGGCCTCAGAGGGAGAGATTACAGGCGCCGGGAGTTATGGCCGACTTCTATCTCTTCCTCCTCCTCCTCCTCCTCTCGGTTCGACTGTGGTCGTTCTCTCAAAGGGCGCAGGAGGAGATAACTGAATGCAGTCAAAGGCCTTTTTGTCTACAAATATTTAACACATGTCGACCAAATTGGACTCCGAGGCTGTCGCTCGCTCGACATGCAGCTGCAGATGTCTTCCTTTCAAAGATGGTGGCCTGACTGCTGGACCGTGCACGCAGCCGGCGAAGGCGCCGCGTTCACAGGTTTGAGTTTGGGTACGTCAGCGTTCACTGTGAAGCAGTTTGCACGAGGCAGCAGAAGTTTCTGTGAATATTTAGAAGGGTTTTTTTTATTGTTTGAATGGCCCCAAAACATCACATTTTTATTTAGTTCCCAAACCAAAACATTTGGGAACGCCACCTTTTTACGTTTTTCTGTACGCAGCTTTACGCTCCACTCCTTGCTTCATGTTTTTGGTGGTGCGGGGTTGCAGCGCCACCTGCAGGTCTGGAGGAGCTACGGCAACGTTTTGGGTTGTTTACGGTGTTTCCGTACAGATGGAGACCTTTCCAGAACTGCATGACATTTAGGAGGATAATTCAAGAAACGACAAATTAAAAGATCATTTTGGGGAAAAACAGTGTTTCCATGAGGACGAGGCCTCAATCTTTTTCAGGTGAACTCAAACTGCTTCAGTCATGGGAAGAGCTTTAAATAATTTAGCTTCCATAGAAGAACTATTGATCGATTTTAAAAGTTCAGCTGTGCAGAATTTTAACTAAATTAGTTGTTTTATTAAATGAATAAATGACTCAATACTTGGGCAGCATATGTCCAGTTTAGGACTTCTCTGTAGTATGATAATATTACTTTATTAAATAATATTCTGGGGTATTTTTTAGTGGTAATGCAGTGTTTCTGTCACAGCTATAAAAGCCAACTTCAAAATAAAGCATTTCTTTCTAACACCGAGCTCCATTTCCTTCGAGGTCTGAGTATATTTAGGAACGTCTGTGCAGAAAAAGGCCCAACCTTTCTGGGCTTCAGGGTTGCTGATGGTGGACGTGAGATAAACGAGGGCTCAGTTTAAAAAAAAAAAAAAAAAGTAAATAAATGCAAGCTAACGTGCCAACATGGAAAGTTGTTTTTCTTGGGGTGAAAACCGCCGGGCCTGACGAAAACTCTCGAGGAAACTCGGTCCCTGAGCTCACCCAAAACACGACATCCTGTCATATGATACGAATCCTCACTTCTTCCCTTCCTGTGTCCGACTTTAAAACTATTCATACAGAATTACTGTACGGAAAACGCTCTCTGGATGGCTCCTAATTCCTCACATGCAGCAGCCTCCTAAAAGCATTTGAACTGGCTCTGACTCAACATTTAAAGTCAGACGAAGATTTCGAAGGTGTGAAATTTAAAAATCCCTCTCTTTTTTTTTTCGCTCCGAGTTTCAGTTTACGCCGACATTAATCACCTTCTGTGACGGAGAAAAGGGAAACGCTCTCACCGAATGTTGACGGGCAGAATTTTCCCCTCATTGCTTCCACTCCTGTTGGTGTTTCTGTGGAAATGTTACGACCCATTAAGATCTTACTTTTTTTTAAAAAGGCTGCGTTTTAGAGAAATAAAAGTTTAATTCTGACGCCGCAGTTGACCCGCCTCGTTTACCTGAGGCAGCAGGTCTGTTGTGGTCGGTGAGTCCTTTTCCGTTTAAGCCGGAGGTACCGTTCCATGTCTTTAGCAGATATATATTTATCAGGACACTGTTTGCATCCAATCCCCAACAGAAAGCTGACGAGCTGAAGCAGAAAGAAGCCAAATGCTGGTTTTCCTTTCAGGAATGTCAGCGCTTCTGCCAAACCCTGCACCTCTTCATCTTCTCCCTTCTCCCTCTATCTTCGTAATTATGATGCTCGGCAAGAGCCAGAGGTATGTATCGCGTGCTCAAGCGACCAAAGAGGGAGAATAAAACTAAAGAGTTATTGTCGCAGATGAAAGTGGGACAGGCTACAACAGAGAGACGAGAAGGAAAAAAAAATCCTACGAGATGCGGTTACTGCAAACCAAAGACCTGAGCGTCCTCTGCGCTGTGTGGTCAGAGCTCCCGAGGAAAGAAAGCATCTTCATCGTCATCGTGTTTATCCAGGTGTTCGCTGTCGTTCGAGAGAAACCGTCTCCAATTTTTTAGTTTTTTTTTTATTTAGAAAATGTCAAAGTAGAGATGTGAAAAAGATCAGCCGTAACGTTGCGCAAATTTCTTTTTTTTTCTTTTTATTCCCCTTTCCTTCAGCTGGACGTATTTCTTCTCCGGAGGCTGATTGAGTGTGAGGAATGCTCTTCGGTTTGCTGCGGCGAGAGAAAGGACCTGAGCAGGAATCTGCCAAAAGGGTGGAGATAATTTTACACTGTAATTACTCTCGGCGATTACTGACATCAGAGTGTAAACACGAAATATCAAAGCGGTGTCTCACATCCCTCGCTGACAGTCTGTTATTGATGGTTTCTCTTTTTTTTAAATTATTATTATTATTGCAAAGCAGAATTTTGGGATCGGACAGTTTGCAGGGCAGAGTTTAGGGGGGAAAAGAGGTGAAGAGTTCTCTTGGTTTTCCTCTAACGCCTTCTGTCTTTGTCTGCTCTCCGAGTCTGAAAGCGGAGCCAAGTGAAGCTTCTGGCCCGGCCTTCAAAGCTCCGGACATTTCCGTGGAAAAGCAGAGCAGTTTACGTAAGTCCGTGGATAGAGATAACAGACTCCGGAGGCCCGCTGTGGTCGGCGAGCTGCCGGTAATGATCCACCGGGGGCTTCTCAGACCGAACAGGTCCGAGCCGCATCATCTGGATTCATGGTTCTGTTTGTGTTCTTAGGAGGAACCTGAGGAACCTGAGGAATGAGGTGCGAGCTGCGATAAATGTCACGTTTTGGAACTTTTGCAGCTCGGTGCATTTTTCTGCTCCTCTGCGAATCCCTAGAGTCACTTTTGTTCTCGAAAGCCAAACTTTCTCCTTCTAGAATCGTCGTTTTAATCGTCAGCTGAATTCTGGCGACGAAGAGCGGGAAGGAAGGGGTGGGGTGGGGGGGGAGAAAACAAATGCATTTGCAGTAATTCACACCGTCTTTGATCCTGAAATTGCAGCCATTATGTGTCATATTTTGTTGAAAATACCTCAGAATCCCACTCTTTTGATGTCGGGGGGGGAGCCTCAGCTTTAATATCCATGCCGATTTACGAGCACGAGTTTTGATTCGGGGCAGCTTCTACGCTGCGTGATAACGCTGCCGCTGCTCGTTCCGTAAACACAGG
The DNA here is from genome assembly GCF_001649575.2 of Kryptolebias marmoratus. Lineage (NCBI taxonomy): Eukaryota > Metazoa > Chordata > Actinopteri > Cyprinodontiformes > Rivulidae > Kryptolebias > Kryptolebias marmoratus. The sequence continues at coordinate 7,588,703 of NC_051431.1, read as the reverse complement.
AATAACTCTTCTTTATCTTGATGACGGAAATCTGCTCCAGTCACAGTTTGTTTATGTGGAAGCCAGCAGGAAATATGCTGTGGTTTAGATCGGGGTGGGGGGGAGTTAGTACGGTTTGTGTATCTGGCACTAAGTTAACAGATTGAGAGACAAGAAACAACCACGACTGCAGGCTCTCTTTTTTTGCTTTTTTTGTGTTTGCCAGCAGTGAAGTGTGAGCAGCTGTAGCAGGGAGAGAACTGAAACGATCGCTGCAGCCTGCAGCCGGTTCATTTGCTGTTGAGAGAATTTAGAAAAGAAGTAATTAGCTGTAAGATTTTTTTTTTTCTTTCTTTTAGGCGAACGGAGCCACAAGGATTTGGTGGAACTGCGATTCTCTGTAAAGTTGATAAGAGACTTAAAGATTTCCTGTCAGCAGAGGGGGTTTGGACAGAAAACATCTTTCTGTTTTTAATGAACTCCCTTTCTGCAGCCGTGCCCTCTTCAACACAAAGGGGAGCAGGAGAAGCAAAGTGGCTCCAAGTTTGATTTCAGGTCCGCTTTAAATGGCTTTCCTCCTCTTTATGCCATTTATTATACATCTCACAAAGCAGCTTTTCACATGTTATCAGACTCTTAAGATCCAGTTTGTCAGTGAGCTGTAACTCAAAAATGTCTTGAAACCGTCCTTGCAGCTCTTCTCATTTGGATTTTGAATTTTGATTTTTTTGTCCGAAATCGTTGCAGAGTCGTCCTGGGCGTCTTTAAGCCGTCAGTTTCTGAAATTCCACAGCCGTGTTTCAACCCCCTGCAGGGGAGGTCTCCTGCGTTGGAAAACATCCGAGTCTGCAGGCCTGAACGTCCCCGTCTTCATCGTCTTCATCAGTAGATTTAATCGGAAACGTGGGGAGGCGGAGTCTGCGAGCCATGCGCTCAGAAATTTCTTTTTTTTTTTTTTTTTTACTTTTACGGCTCGCTGGTCGCTAACACAGAATTTGCTGATTCCGCCCGGAAATCTGCCCGTTTTCTTGTAATTCTGAATCCGAGCTGCCACCTTTTACACAAACGGACGTTCTCTGTCTTAAACCTTCGACTCGAATGGTTCTCCGAAGACGTTCTGTCCGAGCGGAACGACTTCTCCAACAACCAGCCTGCATGATGTTCTGTTCTCACAAACACAGGAAAAAAAAAAAAGAAGATTCCTGAAGGCGTGTTTCTATTTGTTTTGATTTCCACAAGCTGTAATTATGTGTAACATTTCTACTGCAGCTTTCTTTATTTTCTGTCTAAAGTAAGGATTACAACTGAGTGTTTATTGAGAGTGGAGTTCAGATCAAATCCTTCAAATTTCTTTCAAATATATCTCAATTTTTTCACACAAAAAAATCCTCTTGTTTTCCCAACTGAGCCAAACCCAAAACAGTGAGTGGATCTGAAAATCCCCCCCCCCAAAAAAAAAAAAACTCTCTTTTTATCGCCGGCAGAGGCCTTTATGTTGGATTTGATGCCTCACAGGTTGAAGTTTCTCCTGCTCGGTACCGACCGAGGTGGCTTCAGTCGAGTTAGGAGCAGAACGTATTCGTCGTTCATCCCTCTCCGGCTCTCTTTCATAATTACATTTACAGACAGACCTGATGGATTTTGCGTCTCAGCAGCATCCTCCTGTCCGGTTATTTCCCCCATGAGCAGCACTCTGTCATTGCGGGCTGCCAGAGTCTGTCGAGCAAAAAAAAAAACATGGAGGCACTCCAACACGCAGCCGCTTGTGCTAAACAGGCAGATTAGTCGAATGCACTGCTCAAATCTGTATATTTTTACTTCTCACCATGGTGAGAGCTGTGAGTTTGAGTCAGGGGTGTGGGCCACTCTTCCTGCACACTTTCTCAGGCTCCAACAATGGGCCCCCTCGTTGCCGGCCCCTCGTAATCCTCTTTACAAACCCCCCCCCGCCTCTCTGCAACAAGCCCCCCTCTGCACCGACCAGGCACCCAGCTGTGTCGTCAACATCAGCCAGCCCGTCGGAGGGCTGCTTTGAATTTGAATTTCCGGAGCGATTACGAACCTTTATGTCGAAGATTCAGCGAAGGTTGAACCACGTCTCGCTGCAGCTGAAGCCTTTTCTCACTCGCTTTCTTTTTAGAGATGTTTCAGCCCGATTTAAAAATGTAATTATTCACCCATTTGCCCCCTTCATTGCATTAAACTCGCCCTTTCTTCTTCAATGAAATGCCAAGTGGCGGGTGGTAATTGCAGATCAAGGCCGGGCGCTGGGGAGCCAGCTGACTGGGGGCCCCGGAGCTGCGTTCCAGGCTTTGGGCCGCCGGTGGGCTTGAAGCTCGAAGCGACGCAGCTCAGGGGGAGCCCGAACCCCTGCTCGCAGCGGCTCCGGCTTCGTGCCTCGTGCCAACCGCACAACGGCTCGGCCGGTCTTTTCATTTCAGCCCTCGCTGAGTGATTCCTGCCCTCTGCGCCCCCTCCCCCCCAGGCCACAACAAGCGTCTGTCACTCAGGCTGAGCGCAGCAGAGCAGTCAGCGGCGCAGAGAAATAAACAATTAGAGCACGCTCCTGCATGAAGGTGACGTAGAAGCAGCCGCTCCTGTGAGATCATCATTAGGTGGGTTCAGGATGCTGTCTTAACGAGGCTGTTTTTTTTTTTTTAATTTATTTTCCCCTGTTGCTGTTGTGTGTTTGCACATAGTGGAGGAATGCAAACCTGCAGGCTTTAGCGGCGCCTCGGCAGCTCCCGCCGTGCAGCTCAATGTATGCAAAGCCATCTCTTGACGGGGGCTTGTTAAGCATCAATACCACGCAGCTGCTCTGGAGATTTATTTCTCTGGGGGTCATTACCATCAATAAAGTACCCATTCAGGCGACTTCATTGTCCTCAAAGGAGTAATTTAATCCTGCAACGACAAAAAAAAAAAACTTCTCCAATTTTCTCCTTCATGCAGTTATGATCCTGACTGACAGATTTTGGTATTATAAACTATTTAAATCTGCATTTGAGCTCGTTTTTCACATTTCTACCTATTTTATGTGACATTTTAGAACTTCAACAGTTCTCGGAATCATATATTTTACACTAAATAATCTGTTTTATGAACCTCAGCCGTCCTAACATCAGCAGCTAATTAGCATCAGATATAAGAAGCGAGATAATGACTGTATGTCGGCGTGTTTATGTGATAAACTCTGCAAACTGCTGCAAAACAAGAGTTTTTAGGTGACCCTGGATAGGTTGTAATGGTAAGGACCAGTCAGTGTCTTACCTGCAGAAACGACTTGGTCTGATCTGGCTCCGCCCACCTGGCTCCGCCCACCAGCCTGCTTCAGCTGCTGAAATTTGACATTCTGAGCAAAATAAATAAAGGTTTTATTAGATATAACATTAGTCTACACATCAAAACCTTTTTTACTGTTTAAAAATGTTCAGAAAAAATACAAACGTTTAAAAAAAATTCAACTGATTTGAGTTTTATGGGACTTTAATGGAGGTCTTCAGTTTTAAAAATGCCTGAAGTTGAAGATAATTAAGTTGTGACACATTTCTGGTCTGTGTTTTTACCTCTGGAACACCTGTAAATGTAAAGTAAAAGCTGCTGAATGAGTCCAGTTTAAATAAATGTGAATTGATGTTTTGATTATTTAAGCAGCTTTATGCAACTTGATGGATCGAGGTTTATTCTGAAGGGACAAATGAATTACTTATCGTTTCATATGAAACACGAAACAGATGCTTGCTGATTTCTGTCCAAGGCTAATTTGCAACTCCTGTCCCTGGTTTTACTTTTAGAACGAGTTCATACAAAGAGTCATGCAACACAAAAATGTTAAAAAAATGCAAAACATATAAAACTCAAAGCAAAGAATAAAGCCATGAAGCCGATAAAGACAGGAAACCTGAGCTGTTATAAATCAGAGTTCGCAGCCTTCTCGCAGTTTCGTGTTTTTTATTGAAGTTGGCAGCATGTCCCGGGGTTTGGTGCCAATTATCAGAAAGGCTGTCCAGATGTTGCTCTGCCACACGCCTACTTCTGATTCCACCATTTTGTTTATTTCCCACGTCAGGATCAAGGTTATTTACCCACTGGAAGATGAGCTTTAAAACCGAGAAGCCTACAGAACTTGAAACTTGGTAAATAATATTTTTGTCGTCTGTCAGAAATCATCCCTGAGTGTCTTATTTGTTCTCTGCTGCTCTTCTTTGTTCACGATCCAGATGCCATTTTAAACTGGGTTATAATTAAAAGAATAAAATCTCTTGCTGCTCGTCCTGACCCTGATGGAGAACATCATGAAGCAGCTGTTTGGACTGAATCAAATCAGCCTCTGCCTCTTTCTGAGCGTTGGCCGTTCCAGCAGAAAAGAGGCGTTTCGGAGACTCCTGCTGGATTAAAACCTTTTAAATTAGAAGACGAATGTCGTTAATGTTTCATTCGAGGCAGGTAACCCGTAGAAGCCGTTTTCGACTAGGAGATCCTCTTCAGGCTGCAGACCTCTGCTGCTGAGGGGGGGGCTTCTGAAGAACCTGTGGACCCAGGACAATCTTAGGCAATTACTTCTCTTATTTAATGGGCGAAACCATTAAAGGATATAAAGACTTTATGAAGGGAACTGACAGGCGGTGGAAGGACCGAGCGTCGCGTTTCCAGGAGCAATTAGCGGCCGCTGGTTTCCAGAGGGCCGTTACGGAAGCAAATCGTTTAGAAAAGCTGGCGGCTCCTCGCAAGACCCAAATGTTTTTATTTATTTAATTTTGTTTTTGTCGTACAGTGCATGAAAATCGCTGACTGAGCCTCCTCGGTGAGGCGGTGCGACAGGTATGTGAGCTCATTAAAAACCGGGTGGATGGCGGCTTTGTCAGGTCTGTCTTTTCACTCGCTGGGAGAAATGAGTTG
>NC_051431.1:7577742-7583340 GCF_001649575.2 Kryptolebias marmoratus | reverse complement strand
TGTGGGTTTGTGTAGTGTGGAATACAAAATAACCCCAAATAACTCACGAAGAAGACACATGACGTCACTTCCTGTTAACATCAGAGTGCCGGGAGCGTGCAGGAGCAGCGACCGAAGCCAAAATGTGCGCTAATGCTTCACATTTGCCCACAAAGATTTCAGCAAAACACCGCAGTGAAGTTAGTTTGAAGTTGGATGTTGGATATTCGCGCTCCGCGGAGTTAGCGGCGTGTAGCTCACGGGTGACCCGAAACAGGAAGTGAACTGCCACGCGTGAGAGAAGGGGCCGGCAGAGAACTGCTGGCTGACATTACCGTTCCTGTTCCGGGTCAGCCGTGAGCTAGACACCGCTAACTCCGCGGAGCGCGAATATCCAACATCCAACTTAAAACTAACTTCACTGCGGTCGCAAACCAGTTTCCTCCCCAGCTGCAGCTGTTTTGCACGTCCTGCAGTGTAATCATGGAACATAAACGCATCGACAAACACTTTGTGTCTGCAAAACATGTGAGGAGAGCTGCAGACCAGGGACAATCCAGAAACGGTCCTGAATGTCAGTTTAGAAGCTATCAAAGTTCTCAAATAATGCACCTTTTGAGAACATCAATGTTTGTTGGTAATTATCTTACAAAACTAGGAAGTATTTTTGGTTTATATATTAAAAGTTATGTTTTTCTTATTGATTTTAGTAAAAAAAAATCGCGAAATCAGGCACGTAAGCCAGCAACAATCACAAAAAATGCCCACGAAATCCTGGAGGGACTGGATATTCTTTCATTCCTTCCTGTGTTCGGCCCAAACTGATCCGCCTGAGCCTCAGTATTAAGGGCTGAACGCCTTCGTGCTCTTCAAAGTCCGAATCGTCTGTCGTTTTCCAAGCATTCGTCCTGAACCATTTTACAAAAAAGGAAAAACAGTTTCCTGATTTGGATCGACTCTAGAGCTGCAGAGGCATGACCCGTTTTGACTGCTGGCGACTTTAAAACTGCGAGAAAACTGGCAGGTTTTCAGTAGCGGCCTCGTTTAATTCTGGTTGTTTGCGACCAACACAGCTCATTTACATGTTCGCTGCTCGCAAAGCCGTAGTTCAGGCCGTGCACATTATTTTGTCGCCGGCCTCAGTTCAACCTTGGCAGCCGCCCTCACTTTTATGGTTTAATCTACTTCAGTGCCGTTTTGAACTGAAGTATTTTATATAATTTGTAGTCATTTTCTTATCTTTCCATATTGAAATGGCCCAGCTGCTTGTGCTCCTGATAAACAGCCCACAGAATTTTAATAAGCGTATTACCACTGTGTGCTTTGTTTACTGCGGGCTTATTATGTCTAAAAAGGTGTAAATTTGTTGAGTTTGCATAAAAGTTGGAGTCGAAGGCACTCGTTCTGTTAATCCAGAGTAAACAGCAGCTTAAAAAATGAGCAGAAAAAGACAGTTTGGCCATTAAAACTGGAATAAATGCTGTATTTTGGAGGCAGTTTCATGTATCCGGTGACTATTAGTGTTTGTGTTCCTGATTGGGGTAAAAAATTATGGTTGATGCAGTAACAGGAGTAGAAGAAGTAAGGATTTATGTGCATTTAGGGTTTTATTTCAGCCGTCATCTTTAGGCATTTCGATTTAGGCAAGCAGGCTTTTTTCTTTTCTTTTTTTTTGAGCAGGTAAATTTTTATTACCTTCTTGTTGTTGTGTTAGTTGTTCCAGTAATAACCTACAGATACACCTTGCCTGAGCGCCCCACAGGAGAAGTAGTTTCACCTTCCTGCTGGTTTTAAAGTGCTCTGTTACGCTGTGGGAGTAAATAAAATGGCAGGAAACTGTTTCGGCTCCATAAAGCGGCGGCGGACGGCAGGCTGGGCGGTCTGCTCGTGGTAATTGTTATCTGTAACCAAATCGCAAATATCGTCTCGGCAGACCCCGATTCGGCGAGGTCTTTGCAGACGGTCTCGTGAAGCGGCGGCGGACCAGTTGTTCCGTTTTGTCTCAACAAATGTCAGCGAGCTCATAAACGGAGAGCCAGGAGAGCTGCTTGTCCAGCTGACTTCCCCCCGGCTTCTCTGAGAACACTGGCCCGTTGTTTTTCCCTCCACACTCCGGTGTCATGTTTCACGTTTGAGCCGTTTAGCTCCGCAGAGGACACAAAGTCACGGTCATCACCGTGCGGCGGGAATGATGTCATGAATGTGACATGTTGGGCCTGAGGATTACTTCACAGCTCATTGAGAAATGATTCATCCAACGGGAACAAACCTGCAGCCAGATTTATCTGAAGTTTGAGCGATTTAGCCTCTTCCAAACAGTCTCGCAGCTTGTTTGACAGACCAAAGTTTCCTCGTTGGTTGGATTTTGGCTGCATGCGGTACAAAACTTGAGTTTTATTTAAAGCAGAGGTGCATCAGGTCTTCTTTAGGCGCCTCTTGACTCAGAGGACTGCAAAAACGGCGATCGGCGCAGCTTGATTATCGGGGATTATCAACAGCTGGTGAGCTCTGATGTTTATCCAAAACACCGTGAAACTGGCTATAACTCAGTCGGTTTTACAAATATTTAGCAACATCTTTGGTATGGTAGTAGCTGAGGCTCACTAGTCCAAACACTAACAGATTATGCAAGATCTTTGTTTAAAATAAGAACATCCAAGCTGGCGAGCAGTTTGCGTTCCTTTAAGGAATGCTAGTTTCATTATATTTTATGTTCTTGAACAGCTGAAATCATGAAACAGACTCTCTTTTTCTCCCAGAGTTCAATTCAGGATAAGTTGCACCAACATCTCCTATGAGAATCCCAGATTTCCAGTCGAATGTGTTCGATTGTTGAATCATTCATTCGTTTTCTGTGTTTTATTGTATTATAGATGGTATCAAATCAGCTGATTCCAGTCAGAAGCTGGATAATTGGTCCGAACCCCTTTAAAGGCTAATAAAATGACATTGAATATAATCAGTTTAGTTCAAATGACGGAGGTAGACCTGCAGCCGAGGCTCCAGATCGGCCACATAAAGGCTCCACGCCGTGAAAAAGCAGCCTCGCCGTGGCGGCACCTCAGCTCGCCTCATTGTGCGGCCGGAGAGCCGTGTTCCTCCACCCCGAGTCACAAAGCGCACAGGTCATCCGGGTGTACGGATGTCGGTTTCGCTTGAGTCTGGCAGGACGTGTTTGTACTCTGGGAAGCTCTTCATCCGGTTCCTGCTTGTATGCATTACAGCGGATGCCACTCACAGGCGGCAGGGAGCCGGCCGGAGTCTGTAGGTTCAGCTCAATCCTGTTAATGTGGAACAGCATTTAATTAGATCCGCTCCGCGTCGGGCAGCTGCAGTCGGCAGCGTCCTGACACTCTGCACGACAGGTTGACGCTCAGTTTGGCCAAAACGGCTACGGCGAGCAGCGACACGACGACGACTTTGAGGGAACACTTTGTTTTTTCTCTGTGGAAAATTGTGATTGTATCTGAGTCTGAATTCACTCCCCGTAGTGAGTAAAGTTTCCAAACTCATTTATGTTGAAGTGAACGATCATCACCTCCACCTCAGGCATGCCTGTGTTTGCTGTCTTTTTTGCTTATTTGACGTTTACGAAACTCCTGCCTGAAATCTATAAAATGCCTTAAGATGAGTGTTTTCTTTGCCCAGAGCAAAGACTCACAGGTTGGGACTTTTAGTTACGCTTCCTTGCAGACATTTCTTGCTGTAAATGATTGTTTTTATACCACTTTTAAGGTTAATTTGTACAGATTTAAATTGGAATTGAACTTTATCGTCCAGGCTCTCTTCTGGTGTTTCCGGTGCATGAACAGCTGTAGGATTTCTGTGTTTTACAGAATATTTTCAGATTATTTGACCATTTGTTTTATCAGGAAGGCGCTCAGACATTTGTATCCCAAGCATCCATCCATCCATCCTCTTCACCTGCTTTTCAGTGCAGTGTTGTGGGACGCTGGTGTCCGTCCCCAGCCGTCCCTCGAGACAAACGAGACAAACATTCTCACCTAGGGACAATTTAGAGCCACCAGTGAACCCAGCATGCAGGTTTTAGGTCTATAAGAGGAAACCGGAGGACCCAAAGAGAAGCCATACATTCATTCATACATCATCGTGAGTTTTTTAATATATATTTTAGTGCAAAACTCCCAAATATTATTAATTTTAGAAAGACAGAAACTACTGACTTGGCTGCTGATTGGTTAGCTACGACAGCCTGATGTCAGATGGATGTCTTTAAACACTTTCAGTTTAAATGGAAACTGAATTTTATTTGTTTATTTTTTCGATTTTCATCGACAGAAGAAGATGCATCTTCTTCTCGTTCTGCTTTCAAACAGCAAAAACAGCCGTCATTAGCTGATCCATCACTACAAACACATAAATACAGATCTGTATTTGCAGCACAAGTGCACTCATTCACTCCACATCTGCTGCAAAGAACAGGCTTGAAAGCGAGCGGAGAAAACTGTTTCCTAAAAAAAAAAAAAAAAAAAAATTGTCAAAATTTCTGGAACATTTACTCTTAATTTCTAAACTGTAGCAGATTAGGTAGCATTCTTTTTTAGGGTGGGGTGACTGATTCAGACGAAGTGGTCTAACAGACGTGGTGAATTTGATGCTGACATGACCCCCCCCACCCACCCACCCACTTCACAACAATGTCTCCTCTCAGCGTCGGTGTCTCTAAAAGGAGCGGAACGTTGCTCTCAGGCCAGCTAAAACAGGCCGTTCCACATGATGTATTTTCTTTGTGGCGTTTTTTGAAGAAAAAAAAAAAACTGTCACTGACGAAGCGGATTGGAGAGCAGGATCTGCATCACAATCCAATTTTCCACCGCATGAAGAACAGGACATAAACAAGAACATATCGTCCGGCCCCTCCTCACTTTCCATTCCTGCTGTGCGCCAGAGGAAAGCTTTTAAACGTGGTGCGACTGGCTATTGTACAGCGTCCACCCCTCCCTCGTTTTCAGCCTCTCCAGTGTGCGCCATTAGTCCTTTTATTTAAGGGACTGGGAGGGAGGGGAGGGCTGGATGGAGGCCGATGCTCGTCGTAATCCTCTCTGCAGAGACACCATCTCAGATGGACTACCTGCCACTTTTACCGCATCACTACAGCCACATCGGCTCGTTTTTTTCTATTTTAGCCTTTTCAGAAATTGCTGTGATGCTGTTCAGGCCCGATTTGGGTCATGTTGACTGTGTACTGCCAGAACAATATGGAGAAACTGGTCCTCCTGCTAGTATCTGCAGTTGTTAGGAGCAGTGTTTCTTTTCCTGTCATACCAAATATGTCCGCTTGTAAATTAGACTAACTTACCAGTTTGATTCTTGGCTTTACACAAAGGATTTTTAGCCCCTTTAAACTAACTTTCCGTTCCTCTGTCAGTGGGTTCTTCCCCTTTTTGTCCCGTTAAAATAAAACTCCAAACTTTCCTTAACCAGCCCAAACGGCTACAGACTTTTTTTTTGCACAAAATATATGATACCATTTTCTACTTTTGTGTTACGTTAGGATGCACAAATGAGAACAAAGGACAATGGCTTTCTTTGTTTCAGATAAATAAATAGAAATTTATTGCATCATTACCTTTTGACCTTACACCCCCCCCCCCCCCC